>NC_134587.1:33712500-33815000 GCF_037038515.1 Microtus pennsylvanicus | reverse complement strand
ATGCTCCCTCTTCCTTTTGTATGTGGGGGTAACCTGTGCTCTTCACCAGCACAATGCTCCCTCTTGCTTTTGTATGTGGGGGTAACCTGTGCTCACCAGCACAATGCTCCCTCTTCCTTTGGTATGTGGGGGTAACCTGTGCTCTTCACCAGCACAATGCTCCCTCTTCCTTTTGTATGTGGGGGTAACCTGTGCTCTTCACCAGCACAATGCTCCCTCTTCCTTTTGTATGTGGGGGTAACCTGTGCTCACCAGCACCATGCTCCCTCTTCCTTTTGTATGTGGGGGTAACCTGTGCTCACCAGCACAATGCTCCCTCTTCCTTTTGTATGTGGGGTAACCTGTGCTCTTCAGCAACTCCTTACAGCACTGTCTTTTCCCATTGTCTCTCTTGAGAAAGGACTTATTTCATTCTTATTTATAATTGAGAAAATGATCCTAATTTCTCTTCTTTATGGAGCTCTTTCCAAATTCATTTCAGTAACTTCTAACCCTTTCCTGGCAATATTGTTTTCTTCAGAAATTGATGTAAATAATTAAAGAAATACATTTGCACATCTTTCATGGCCTCATCTTGCATTCAAGAAATCCACCTGGACTGAGATAAGCATAGGTTATTATTACAGATATACAGAGGAGGAAAGTTTTAGATACAGCTTGTGTCCCTACAATAATGGACCTGTTAATTTTAACTTTTATATTACCTCTCATTGGAAAAATATACCCTCAATTATGACATTTCCTTCATCGCCTAACCCCAAATGAAACATTATATCATGCACAGCGATCTAATGTGTTTTAGTGAGACACATTTTCATGTGCTTTCAGAAAACTTCAAAAGTTTGGTTTAATGTAATTAAATTCCACACAAGAGAAAAGGGAGAAAACATTAAAGGTTACTTGTAATGATGCAAGTTTGTTGTGAAATCATACTGTTGTTAGCAGAGACATTTTTCTATGCCAATAAATAATTTCAAACCAACAAATCAGCAAAAGACAGAAAGTGTTTTATTAGGAATCAAGACAGTAAGAAATTGTCTTCGGGGTAAGACTTATCTCCTCCATTTGAGATTTGAAACAAAGACAATGTACTTAGAAATTCCCTACTTTCTCTTAAGTTCTGCCATCACAGAAATATGAAAATGTATCTATGTTTCTGTGGACCAGTTTCTTTAATCTTATAATAATAGCTCTTATGCAATGATTTATAGCCTTTTAATGCCTCCAAATTGTCTATAGGTATATGAGGCTAAAGACAACAAATTTCAGAAGTAAATATAATTGAGTACAAATGAATAGCACAATGCAGGTGCTATTTCCAGGCAACCTGTAACTCATTACCGAAAAGCAACTTAGAGATACTCAAAGCCACCTAACATTATTAGCATCCACGTAGTCACTTAACATTATTCTTTAAAGTTTTATGGCATATTCTGATGCAAAATTGGTGATATTTTGTTTATTTTAAATGTGACATTAACGTTGGAAATAATTTCAGATACTGAACTCTGGGCATGTCCCATGCATCAGGACAATGAAATGACAAATACTATAACTATATCACATAAATAAGTCCGACATTCAGGGGCAATATAAAGATCCTCGGGTGTAGAGAAGAACTATATTCACAGTTAATGGGGACCAGTGAGAAGCAGAAATGAGCTAAAAAGCAAGCAAGCAAGCCGAAACCAACTAAGTAAAGGCTGAACAGAAAATCCAGCCCATCCAAACTCTTAGAAGTGGTTTCAGATCTCTAGTGAATCTTTTGCACTTTGATCTGTCACCTATTAAACACCAGAGTGGCATATGCCAATTATCTTGTAGTATATAAGGCTTCCAAGTATGTATATTCTTAAGCATCAACATTATCACAAACATTATTAATTAAAAGAGACCTCCGCTTTCCTAAAAGGGGAATGATGCTCTGATGGCAAGTGACCTATTATAGAATTGGAAACGGTGATATTGTCAGAAGTTTGCAACTCTTGGATGGAGCATAAAGCAGAGATCTTGATGTTATTGGTCATGGAAGATTCTGTGTTGCCATCTGTCAGGAATTATTTACCAGTTTTTTGCTGACCAAATTCCAAATTAAGAAGCTCCATTCCTGGCACAAATTTACCCTCTATCTTAATTACAAATAGTGTCCGTCTTTACTAAGACCTATGAAACAGCACAAAGTTTTGAAGGTCTTCAACTAAAATATAGTTTAATTACCTTCGTCCCTATGCTCATCATTCACCAGATTAGATTTTCACTAGAGGTTCCTAAATAATACTCAGATATTCTCAATCAACTGTAAGCATTCGTCCTGGGGCTGGCTGCCAAGACCATTCTAACGCACATATTCTGTTTTTCTTGTCTGTTTTTAATAACTTCTCTGTAACTCTGCATATCTTTTAGAAAATAAAGTTCAGTATCTGTATGATAACTTCCAATGATCTCCATGATCTGGTCCCTTCTTGGTCTCTGCCTCTTTATGTATTGCTGAATCTAAGTTCTTTCCATCTTGGAAGCCTCCCCCTAACATTATCAAACATAGTTCTTTTTTAAATAAAATTCAGTTTTCTGTTTATGAAAAATGCTATTTCATCTAGCCACATTTTCTAATTTCTTTCCCATCTAACCCTCTCTCGTCTTCCTCCTCAATAAAACCATTCCTAATCACCCTTCCCAATCTCCAAGACAGAGTGCACATGTCTTTCTTTTATAATCTCATAATCTTGTTAGTTGTCATAATTGTTTGTCAGAGTGAAGTTGTTTTTCTGCCTCTTTGGCCAGGCAAGAACTTTCATTAAGACATGAGATTTCATTCCCTCGGACTCAAAGTCATGCTGTTGTGTGACAAAACATAGTCATACCATAGTTGATTACTTTATTCTTGGATACTCTGGTATCATAATCATAAAGAACATTCTCACTTCTTCAAGGTCTTTGTCTTCTCCAGTTCGTACTTATGGAGTTTCTTGGGGCTCAGTTATGTGTGATATTACCTTAATATCTATAATACTTGAGACGATTTTGGGGGGAGCATGATTTCAAGCTATCCACAAGATGCCTACATTCAAATCTCTGCATCTGGGTTTGCCCATAAACCTTCAGAACCATTGAGAAGTTTACCTTTTGGTATTGCTATTTGACTAATACAAGAATACTTGATGACCTCTGCATTGAAATTTTCTCTCCCTCTTCTTATTTTCCACCAAAATAAAGAAGCCATGTTAATCTCTACAGTATCTAAGGCCTGTATTAAAGTTACTTGAGTGCATCAGATTTTGCTTCAACTTAGCATCTCTGCCAAAATGACCGTGTTCTCCTTCCAGGATAATACAACAGTCTTTTTCAACTGCCATACTTCTCTTCCAACCTCTTGTCATACACTCTCAATAATAGCTGGGTTGACCATTTAAATATGTGAATGAAATCATTCATTTGCCTATCCGATGTTGTATGTCAATTTTAATTCTGTTTTAGGTGAACTTCTAGCATATGTTCTTGACTGACCATGCAGTCCCTTGGATGTGCTCTAGCATCTTCGCATCTTGCCCTCTCTTTTTGCTTTGCTCTGGCTACACTTGTCTTTTATTTTCTCAAGAAACTTGTTTTGTTTCTCTGGTTCTAAATTTCCTCTTGTTTCTTCTTCCTCTTGTTTCTTCATCTACTTTCACCTACTGGCCTAAGCTTTCCTTAACAGAGAAACGTAGTCATTTGCTATCGCTATACTTTATAGAACATCTGTCACTATCATCGATCTCCATTTAGAATCAATAATTTTGTCATATTTCTCTGAATAACTATGTAATTTTAATGTTCTATGTTATATCCAGTCTTATCACTAAACCCCTGTTGTTTATACATCAGTTGGTATTTTTGGCTCATCTTCAAACTCTCCAAAATGATAGCTTCATCAGCACATAGATCTTCTCATATCCATCACAGAGATTCTAGAACCTTCACTAGGTCTCAACCAGCAACAAGTCCCTTAGTATTTGGTAAATAAGCAAAAACAATTGTATGTGAGGTTATAATCCAATAGCCGGGCGGTGGTGGCGCACGCCTTCAATCCCAGCACTCAGGAGGCAGAGACAGGCGGATTTTTGTGAGTTCGAGGCCAGCCTGGTCTACAAGAGCTAGTTCCAGAACAGGCTCCAAAGCTACAGAGAAACCCTGTCTCGAAAAACCAAAAAAAAAAAAAAAAAATTAAAAATTAAAAAAAATCAAATGGGTGGATTTTAGAAAAATCCTGATACAGAGGACCGATCCGTGTGGACAGGAAGAACATACCTTAACCTTTTCCTCAAAATTCATGGTTCTTAACAAAAACAATAAGCAGACATTAAAATACTCCTTTCAACTGATAGACTGGAGAGAGCATCACCACGTAGTCGTTGTGCATGCAAGCACTGGTGAAACTTGTTTTTCAGCTATTTATTCCTGGAGTGTGAGAGCAGGTCAATATAAAGCATGGAGGAAGCCTTAACAACAAGAATCAGTGTTTCCCTTGCTTACCTAAAGATGAAGAGACAGTTGTTGACACAATGTCTTAGGTGGGTACCCAGCACAATTCTTACTGCATGGCAAGAAACCTCACTGCTTACATCTCAGAATTTTACTTTAAGGTAAAGTAAAGGTTTAGTTTTCTCCCATTAAGACAGGAAACATTTCTCCATTTATTACTGAAGAAAACACTCATTTAGTACCCAATAGACACCTTACAATGTAGTAAATATAAACCATGAGTGTAAAATTTTTCTTATGTGCTAGTAATAATACATAAGATATTATAATATTAAGTACTAAGTCAGAGGGGAGAGGAAACTACAGAGGAGTCAAAACAGTCTTACATCAAAGACTTGGTTATGAAATATGTACCTAATTTTACAAAGAGAGAGAGAGAGAGAGTGAATTTGAGCAAAGTATAAAATGAAGCATGTGGATGTCCTGTCACAGTAGATGAGCTGCTACCCTTGATGAAGAAAACAAAATTATAGACATTCTCTGAAAAATAAAAAGACAACCCAGCAGCTACGGATCACAAACAGCTTTTTCAATGTGGGTGGAAGCTTTGCACCCACCTCCCATTCTCCATGCGGGAATTTTGTCTAGTTTGAACTTCTACAGGTGTTGTACCCAGAAAGGGAAAAATTTGACTAACATGGATCGTATGAAAAGTAAAAACAACAACAACAAAAAAAAAAAAACAAAAAAAACCCTTAAAATTCAAAAAGACATCCCTTTTGTTGTTGTTAACTTTCTAGTTGGTGATTTCTGCATGACAAGACACATTTCTCTATCTGGAAGGTGACAGAGGATCATTCAGACTGTATTTTAAGCACTCAAGCATGCTGTCCCCATGATTTGGCACGTCCTTCCTTCTTACTTCAGTCTTTTATCTTATATAAAGTCGGATCACAAACAGGGAGTTGACTGAGGGAACAGGATGATGTCTCGGTTGCCAAGTGCTTGTCCACCACGTACACTCACAGGTTCTATATGCAACCTCCAGAAATGCAAAACAAAATAAACTGACACCAACAAAGGTTACTGGATTTTGAAGATAAAACTTCTTGGAACCAAATAATCTGATTCCAAAGAGTTCGTGGGTAGTGTCTTTTCTACAGTAGCTCCTGGAAAGGTTTTACTGAAATGAAAGACACCAGCTATTTACAGTAAAAAGTCATTATTTAGATCAGAGTACTGAAGGTTCAAGGGTGGAGGGAGACTTCTCATCCACTCAGTTGCAATGAGAGCTCTCTCTATGGTATCTTGTCGTAAATGCCAATGGGAGGAATCTTTCACCAGGAAGCCAAAGAACCAGGCTGCACAGTCCTGCACACTTCTTAAGACTTAAGGACCACACAGAAGTCTCTAACACTTCTTTAAGGACTTCTCAAAATGGTGACCAAATAGTAGTCAGATTTTTTTTTTTACTTTGATAAATACCCAAGGAGAGAGATTATGAAAGGGAAGGTTTCTGTTGACTGATGGCTTCAAAGACTTCAGGCCATGGTGACAGGGCAGAGCAGTTCACCTCATAGGGGCCATGTGGCGGAGAAAGAAAATGCTTGTTCTAGTTGTCTCTCTTCGTTTCAGCACTTGAACTCTGTGTGAGTGGATGCTGGTGCTCACATTCCAAGTGGGTTTCCTCTATAGATTACCCTCTCTGAAAGCACCCTCTAGTTGCATGAGGAGACGAATTTTACTAATGTTCTAAGCACATCTTCATCTGATTAAACCTGACTCACCATCGCACAAGGCTTAAACACACGAAGCACAGAGTGAGGGTGTTAAATAGTATCCAAACCACATGACACCTCTCTACATTGTCTGCTGCACAAAATCATATAATCATATAAGCCACAATTCTGCTTTGGTTTGATGGACAGAGATGTTCCAAGGATCAGTAATGGAAGTTGTGTAAAATACTAGGCAGAGACCAAGTGATGATTAAAAGCTATCACATCCTCTTGATTTCTCAGTTCCTTGTGTTCGAAAGTTCCTTACTCTACTTCCTTAAAATTTTTATTGAAGATAATGTTATTTTTATATAATATAGTCTGATGTTTCCCCTCTTTGATATCCTACTAGATTCTCCCCTACTTGGTATGCCTTCAACTCCACACCTTTCTAATTAATACTCTTTAAAAAAAAATAGGCAAATAAAAAAAGGCAATGTGTTTTGAGTTTATATTGTGTTGATATCTATTAACAGGCCTGGGGTCTGCCCTTGAGTGTGGTTTGGTACACCCATTGAAATTCCCTTGGATGGGAACGGGAACTCATGTCTACTTCCCTACCTCAGCACTGGGACCCTGTCTGGTTTGAATTTTTCCAGACCCCTACTCATGCAAACGCAGTCTTTCTGAGTTTGTATGTGTGTCAAACCTGATATATCTGTAAGACATGAAAGATAGGACTAAGTGTTCCTAACTGTTCACTCTTGGACTATTGTCCAGCTGTGAGTTCCTGTATTAACCCCCATCTAGTACAGGAGAAAACTTATTGGACGGTGATTGAATTTATTCTACATTTTCTATGTAACTTTGGGTCATCTTTATTTGACATGTTCTCCAATGGTTTCTAAATGATCACAAATCTTTCCCCAGTTCTGCAGAAATTCTTTTATGGTAGTGTTTCCATCTACCTTATTAATTATAGCACAGGTGCCTACGGTCTCAGATATATGTGTGAAGTTTTGCTCTGTTTTGATCTTAAAGATTCTTCCCAAGGTCTGTGTGTTGAAGATTGACACTCCAGCAGCAAAGATGGTATTATGAGGTGCTAGGACCTAAAAGAAAGGACCTAAGGTGGAAAGTTAGGTCATTGAGCTGTCCTTTAAAGAGATACCAATTAGTGCCGGGCGGTGGTGGCGCACGCCTTCAATCCCAGCACTCGGGAGGCACAGGCAGGCGGATCTCTGTGAGTTCGAGGCCAGCCTGGTCTAAAAGAGCTAGTTCCAGAACAGGCTTCAAAGCTACAGAGAAACCCTGTCTCTAAACACCAGAGAGAGAGAGAGAGAGAGAGAGAGAGAGAGAGAGAGAGAGAGAGAGAGAGAGAAACCAATTACTAACCTCTTTCCCTCTCTGCTTCCTGACCACCTCAATGTGAGCAGCCTGTAGCCCCGCTTTTATGTACTCACTTGAATAGGTCTAAAAACAACAGAGCCAATTGGTGGTGGGCAGGAACCTCAGAAACTGTGAGTTGAAATAAACCTTTCCTTTGTAAGTTGGCACTGGGATATTGGTGACTAAAACAGACACAGCTATGCATTAGTCCGAACTCTGTGGAATCCTGTGGAAGAGGGAGAGGGAGGAGCCGGAGGAATAAAAGGAAACCACAAGAACACGGCCCACAGAATCAACTAACCAGGGCTCACAGGGGCTCAGAAAGACTGGAATGATAATCAGGGAGCCAGTACGGGTCTGAACTGGTCTTCTGCATGTGTTATTGGTATATGGTGGTGTAGCTTGATGGTCTCATGGGTCTCCTACAGGTTGGAGGTGGGGAACTGTCTCTGACTCTTCTGTCTGCTTTTCCTCCCACTAGGTTGCTTCATCCAGCCCTGATACATACCTAGCCTTACTGCAACTTGTTATGCCTTGTTTAGTCCTGTTATATTCCTAGGAGACCTGCACTTTTCTGAAGGGAAACAGAAGAGGAGTGGTTTTGGGGAAGAGAGGAGGTGGGAAAGGAAGGGACCGAGAGGAGAGGAGAGAGGAGAAACTGTAGTTGGGATGTAACATATGGAAGAAAAATAAATTTTAATTAATTTAAAAAAGAATATATGCCTTTTGTCCCAGCTCAGCTCTCTTACATTTGTATAATAGGAATCATGATCACAAATCCACAAGGACTAATGTGCACGTTCGTCAAAGGTTTCAAGAGAAACATAATAAACTTTGCTTTCAGGTTAGAGATGTAATTCCAGCACTAAAGGCAATAAGATCTTATTGTAACATGTTAACTTTTGTGTGAATTTTCTTTTGATTTCTGATTGTTTTCTACACCAGCACTATAAAGTAAAATCCTTACATTTCAACTTATTACATGATGGTTCATTCAGTTAGTTTATAGACGTGATTCTCATGTGAAATCTGGTACCACAAAAATACTTTACTATTTCTTTAAAACTTAGAATCTAACTAAGAAAAAGTATGTTTAATTTATTTGCTTTTATTATACATGCCTACATGTATGTATGCACAGTATATGCATGCCTGGTGCCCACAGAGGACAAAGAGGGCATTGGAAACATAGAAATGGAGTTACAGGTGATTGTGAGACTCCGTGTGTGTGTGTGTGTGTGTGTGTGTGTGTGTGTGTGTGTGTGTATGTGTGTGTGTGTGTGTGTGTGTGTGTGTGTGTGTGTGTGTTGAGAACCAAATCTGGTCCTCTGAACCATCTCTTCAGCCCCAGAAAAAAAATATTTTTTAAAATCCCAGATGAAAAAAAAAATCCCAGTTATATTATTATTTATTTATTCTGCAATGTATAAAATGTAGTCTAAATATCCATTTATTTTAGTACAACTCTGCTGGCCTACTGTTTACTGGATTTCTCTTACAGACACGGTGTAAAGGCTGTTTATACTCTCAGAATAATCGGCACGCTTCTGACACTCGCAGTAAACTCTAAACCCGCTATTGTCAGCTTTACCTTTTGTTTTAAATAGGATGACGTGTTCCGAAGAAGACCCCATAACAATCTGAGTTACCTCCCGCTTTTCTCTTCCGTCCTCTGGGAATGGTGTGTAGCACCTGTCACATTAGACCTTCCACTATTTGTGGAAACTGAGGGCAAACACTAATGTTGTTCCGTCAGTTTCTCCACATTGGCTGCCAGTGAATTATCACTTCAACCCTTTGAGGGCCAGACCTGGCCTCAACGCACCGGGCAGTCCTGTCATATTTATCGCCGTTACCGTCACAGTTTTCCTTTTGTTTGCCGTCCTTTCTTCTCATTATGTCCTCTCTTGACTTCAATTTTATAATCTTCCTAGTTTACATTTTATGGAACTCGCCTTGTGTATTACTCTTTCTTATTCCTGATTATTTTTGCATTTTCTTGTTTATACTAATTGGCTCCGTTTTTATTTCCAGTATATTTATTACTAAATGGCATTCATTGCCTTTGGGCATACATTAATTTATCTTTCAGGATTTTTCATTTTCTCTGTGTCTTTTCTTTATAGATTCCTTTTTGCAACCTCCATTTCACTTCGCTTTTCTCATACGTGTATTATTTTGCTGTTGCTTTTTAATGTGCTTTCATATCTGTAATTCATGCTTCATGTATTATTAGTAGGGTTTATAAAATAAACCACTGCATGTTTGTCACAAACCGTGTTAATTTGGATCATCTAAAAATAGGTTTGAATTCACTGTACCACAGTTTGCCAGCCTTCTTTATGGCCACATTACAGGTCTTAACTAAATAAAAAAAAATTAGAAAATAATATTGCAAAGTAAAAAGACTATAGGAAATTTATTGACTCGTGGTCAGAATTTGGGAGTCTATTAAAAGCAAATAACTGAAATGTAAAACAGTCCCCCAAATGATATATTTAGATCCTTTGAGGTATTTAATTCCAAAGAAATTGATAGATGTATGTATAGGCGAATACCATTCATCTTCTTGCTTTTCTGTGCACTTCTGCGTTTAAAACCAGACACAACTTCTTCATGTAAACCCTTGAAAAATCATAGAATTAAAGCAAATAAATATGTACCAAATGAGTTATAGGGCAATATAAAAAATCAATGATATACTTAGATATCAAATAGCAATTCACTGAGTATCAAGAATCCTCCAGACTTGGACTGAGAGAGATGAAGGAATGGCCGAGTTCAGAGGATCATTCCACCGCGCACGTGAGTAATAACTGCAATAGCATCCGTGGCAGGCCCTGAGCTTTGAAATCAGTGTGTATTTTGCCAAGAACATTGGACTTTCCTAAGTAGTAGGGACTCACCAGCCATAGAAACTGAAGAAGCAAAAACTCTGACAGAAACTAGGGCACTGTGGGCTGCTGTGCCACACCCTCTCAGGACTGTGTTAATAATGAGGGCGCTGTGGGCTGCTGCGCCACACCCTCTTAGGACTGTGTATTGTAAATAAAGATTAGAAAGAAACCTAGAATCATTTGAAAAAAAAAGTCTCTGTAGACCAAAGAACTTGTCAAGAAACTAAGAAATGGAGCTTAATTTTTTCACAGAATTTAAAGACACTAACTTAATTTAATCAGAAGACCCCTTCCTAGCCTCCGTCCATTTTAATAGTCTCCGGTTTGCATTAACTATTTAGATAACTACAACCTGGTAACACCTAGTGAATTGTGATTAATAGTTCAACAAACAGAATGCATATAGTCAATGAATAAAATAAAAATGGCTGATTATTGAATTAATATTTTTATGACATAACTGAGCAGGGACACATCTAGGCTTCTTAACACACAGCTAGTGAATCCCCCAAAACAATGAAAAATGCCCATACATTCATGTAAAATGAACACTGATGGTAGTAAATTCTAAAAATGGCACAATTTGGTTCTAAATCAAATGCAATTTGCACATTTACATACCATATAAGAAAGCATAACTATGTTCATAGTATATTGTTCAACTTATTTGCATAATCTAATTCAGTGACACTTACGCTCTGCAAATAGTATTCTCTATGAGATTTTATCTCTTCTTATGCTAAATTGCAGTTTTATGAACTATAGACGATCTCAGAGAGAGAAACTGTAAATATCATAAATATTATGCCAATTTTTCTTTAAAATGGAAATTCATGTAAATTTATTTCTTCATTTTTTAACAATACTAAAAGTAGCCTGACCTTGCAGATTAAATGTATTTATGTGTCTTTTAATTACAGACATATAATATTTATAAATCATCACTTTACTAAAAACTTGTCATTTTGGTAAGATCATACAATGTAAATTTAAAGCACAGCAGTTTGGTCAACTCTCTCAACCCAACACACTAAATTTCCAATATAATGTCAAGCTAACTGAGAAGCTAGTCACGTGGGGCTTTGATTCATAGAGAGCACACACTATCTACCCAAACTATGTCAAACTCCCAATGCACCATTTAGCTGTGTTAATTCTGTTGTGATGGGCTGGGGGAATACTAGAACAATATCTGATACTGACATAGTGTCCACAGTATTACGAAGAGTAAGCTACCTGTTATCATTCCTATTGCATTTTTATAACTTATTTCCCAGAAATTGAACCTCAAGGAAATGATATAATTTCCACAGTAGTCAACTGACAAATGTTAATTTTGGATTGGATTCCAAATGACCTGTCATGTGCTAAAGCCAATTTTTATTTCTACTGCTATGTCATAACTGTCGTCGGGGAAAGGAAATAGGCAAATAAGAAATAAGTTTGGAACAACTAGTTCTTATTTATTTTAAAGAATTGAATACTTACCTGAAGGTAAGCTGTTTAGACCCTAAGTAATGATAATAATACAGACACTAAACAACAAATGGTCTTTTGTTAGGTTATCAATTTTCTGCCAATATGTTTAGTTCTTGTTCTTTTATTAATACTAAACTTGAAAAAATGAATTTTATAAATTATTTTCTTACTTAATCACTTAGAATTCTTGTATCTTATATATTGATTTTCATTTCTACACCTTACTTCAATATCGCTATATCCAAAGTCATGTTGGTAACAATTAATTGTAGAACCATTCTCATAATTTGACCTAAGTATCATGTCTTTTACAAGATAGCATCTATGTTCTTTCTAAGCATGTTTTATATATGTTCCACCATAGTGAGAATCACTAACTGTAATAAGCATTTCTCAAGACAGGGGTCAAACCAAACACAAATAGTAGTTACCCAAGGTGAATTCAAGTTGTTTTTCTGAATGTTATCTTCTGACATATCAGGCAAGTATAGTATTTCTGTTCATTTATTTAAAATTATCGATCTATTTATTTATATTACATTGTCAGTATAAATTGGTAACATTACAAAATTGAAACTATATCTTCCCCATGTTAGGAAAGCTCTCCATCATTGTATTAAACTTTCAGACTATTGTTGTTGTTATTTAACTTTTTTATTTTGAGAGAGTATCTCAAAATAAGTTGTTCAGGGTGGCCTTGAATTTATGATACTCTCAATCTCCTGAGTGTATAAAGTTATAGAATTCTCAGTCATATATTCTCAGCCCTGACTTACAATTATTCTTTCTTTGTCCATTTCTTCTAATTAAAAGTATAATGGTTACTTTTTTAATATTTCCATTGCTTGTGCAATCATAACATCTTGTTCTTGCTTATTATTAGTTTTTGCACTTTTCAGTATCATGGTCCAGTGTAGCTATTAAGATACATCTCCTTATTGGACATATATCTCCTGTTGTTGGGAAAGAGTACATTATTTCTGTTTTTCATTGTTGTTTGGTACAATAGAAACTTATTCTAGATTGGGTTCTGACACGTCATGTTATTGGATGAGCACAATATTTTAAGCGATTTTAGCAAGAAATATATCTGAAAGACATGTAAGTCTAAGGATCAGTTAGTTATGACTTCATTATGGCAAAACAATGAAGACAATGTGTGTATTATATTTAACATTCTTTAATTGTCAAGATGTCAAGTTAGTGCGTTCTTCCTAAATATCTATCTATCTATCTATCTATCTATCTATCTATCCATCTATCATCTATCTATCTATCATACATCTACCTACTTACCTATTATTTATCTGTCTAATATATAGATATAATCTAAATCTATCATCAATCTACCTATCAAACTATCTTTCTCCCCAACCTTATATCTATCACCCTGTCTCATCTAAATATAAAAGAAATGAAATCATCTGGACCTAGACTCAGAGCAATCTAGATATCCGTTCACATGATTAGTAGGCTTACGGATAGGTGACACTACACACATCTGTTTATAAACCCATTTGTATATTTATCCACCAGTCTCAGGACCTGGCTCACTGGGCACTGCTAGTATCTCTTTTTTTTTTAAGTTGAGGAAACATTGAGGTAATGAGGCACAATGAATAAGGCATAGAGAGACAGAGGGATTTACTTACAACCACAGAACGCTGAATATACTCAGTGGCACAATGAGGACTTAATCCAGAGCTGAAGCTTCAATAACCAAGGTACTTAACACTTGTACCCATTGTCTCATATCAAAGGATGGCAGCAGTATGCACAGTAACATGGGATGCAGGCTAAAATAGCAAGTATGTTGGTGTTCTAGGAAGCAGAGAAGCACAGCCCATTTGAGTAAGGTATTAAAGAAGAGCTAGAGGAGGCAGACAGTGCCTAGATTGAGGTGTCATCTCATGAAGTTAAATATGACTTATCATGTTTAGATTATCATAATAAAGTTCTCCTATGTCTCCAGAGGAAAGAGTAAATATAATTAGACTTGAGTTGTTCATGAATAAGAAATCCCAAAGAGTTGAAGGAGTCATTGGATCTAACAAAGCTGCAAAACCGTTTTAACTGAGTTTAAACTGTTATTAGAATTATGGTTAGCACTTAGAAATAGACCCATAGCAATAAATCTTAAATGCTGTGTGTCCGTACGTGAAATTCTCCTGCTACTCACTTGTAACCAAGTTTGTAACTGTTACCCTCTGAACAGTTGGCAGAGAACATTGCAAAGCCAGTGGACGAAAGCCATTAGAATGGCTGAAATATAAGCCAGTGTGGTGTAAGGAACAGCACATTTCCTAAAAGGGAACATATTGCTCACTTCCTGATTGACAAAAAAAGAAGGGTAAGTATGCTGTAGGTGAATTATGGGATGCTTTTCCTGGAAGAGACCACTTTCCCCTAGGTTGAGGACAGAACTCTGTTCTTGCCCACTTCCTATTCTTCCTTCCCACAACTGTCCCACCCTCTGATCCTGGGCAGAGATGGTTAGTCTTATTCTCATTCTTCTCTGTGCTAAAGGAGTAGTTTTTTCATACCCGTGCTAGAAAATCCACACTTTTGCCGTGGTCCTTATTGAAAGAGTCATTCCACCCCCATCATTCAAATGACTCTTCCAGGACAGGTAGCACGACTGTTCTATTCGGTACTTATAGTTTTACCAAGCTGCGTGTTGGCTAAAATAACTCATCAGACCATGAAAGTCAGAGTTCCTTTGCTATAGGAAGATATCACCAGCATATGTGGATTTAAAAAACTGTAAAAGGAGCAGCAGGCCGCTTCCCGCCTCCCAGCTCCCGGTCGCCTGGTTAATCCCCGAAATAATTACATGGAAACTGTATTCATTTAAACAGTGCTTGGCCCATTAGTTCTAGCCTCTTATTGGCTAATTCTCACATCTTGATTAACCCATTTTTAATAATCTGTGTAGCACCACGAGGTGGTGGTTTACCGGGAAATATCCTAACCTATGTCTGTCTCGGGTCGGAGAATCATGTCGTCTGCCTGACTCTGCTTCTTTCTCCCAGCATTCTGTTCAGTCTACTCCACCTATCTAAATCCTGCCCTATCAAAAAGCCAAGGCAGTTTCTTTATTTAGTCAATGAAAGTAACACATAGGCAGATGACCCTCCTACAAAAACAAAGCAACAAACAAACACTAGCTTATAATGAAGAGATTTTTTTTTGGATGTGTTGGTTATGGGCATGAACCTTGAATGTATTCTGTGTCCTTTTAGATGAGACAAATACTGATGCACAGAATAATATGTTTTATTTTTTCTTTTTTTTTCCTTTTTTTTATATTTTTTTTAATTTATTTATTTATTAAGGATTTCTGCCTCCTCCCCGCAACCACCTCCCATTTCCCTCTCCCTCCCCCGATCAAGTCACCCTCCCTCATCTGCTCAACAGCAATCAGGGTTCCCTGACCTGTGGGAAGCCCAAGGACCGCCCACCTCTATCCAGGTCTCCTAAGGTGAGCATCCAAACTGCCTAGGCTCCCCCAAAGCCAGTACGTGCAGTAGGATCAAAAACCCACTGCGATTGTTCTTGAGTTCTCAGTATTCCTCATTGTCCTCTATGTTCAGCTAGTCCGGTTTTATCCCAGGCTTTTTCAGACCCAGGCCAGCTGGCCTTGGTGAGTTCCCGATAGAACATCCCCATTGTCTCAGTGTGTGGGTGCACCCCTCGCGGTCCTGAGTTCCTTGCTCGTGCTCCGTCTCCTTCTGCTCCTGATTTGGACCAGAGACAGAGAAATCTCAAGGTCCAAATCAGAATAATATGTTTTAAAAAACAAGTGCTTGCTGAATTGTTCAAATATATCTTAGAATAGATAGAGTACTCTGTGGCAGTACTGTATCTTGTATTATTAGGATTCTTTTTGAAATCAATACTGTCTACCTGCTGATCTATAGAAATGTTCTCTCCTCCACTCTTCAACGCCCACACTGCCGTCCCTCCCCAGAGCACTATAAAATAGAAATTTCCCAAATTCTTTTCTGCAACTTTTATGGACTGAAAGTAAGTAATCTGATTGGTGATGAAAACTCAGAACAACATAACCCGAGCACCTTGGGAATCAGTTGTGCCAAACACTTGTGAGCTTAGAAAAATATACCCTCACATATGTGGACTAGAAGAGGATCACTAGGTGTTAGAACAACAGAGGGAGGGTTTCTGACGCTGGTGTGCCTGGAGGCTTGGCCTCCCTGAAAGCTCCAGTGAGGTAGCAATGAAATCTTAGCCTATTCTGGGAATGTGGGAGGGAGATGTAGTTTCCCAATGGGGGAAAAAACAGACTTTAAAGGAGCAGAGAGCAGACTGATCCACTGCAGCACAGCCTAGGGTGAATGTTCCCACGGAAAGCTTCTATCAACACTACAGCACCAAGGAGTCCGTACTGAAAGCTTGCAAGAGGCAAACGTCCACTGAGGACTTAGATGTTGTAAACACTATTGTACCTTTCCTGGTGTTTAAAGAAGGACATGGTTTGGAGAAGATAAACAGTTTAAGAAGAAAATAGTAGATGAGATCTCATCTTTTAAAACTTACCATGAGAGAGCAAAGCAAGTGAACAAATCACACCCACATCTACCACCGTCAAACGTGTTGGCGAATATTTTGTCATATGCCTTCATCTGCCTCGCTGCTTTGGTTGTCATCATAACTGATGTTTAGAATGACGCATGCTAGGTACTGCAGACACTCCTCATTAATGCGACTGAATGTTTTAATTTATTCTGCAACTATTTCGAATTATCTAATTGCAACAGAGTGAGCCAAAACCTATGCTTTGTTTTCTGGACATGGGGCTTGCTGTGTCACTCAGGCTGATCTCAAACTGGTGTGATAACTTTAGCTTCCTGCCCCAGCTTCCACACCTGACTTAAGTTACAAAGCTAAAAATAGAATGAGAGACATTTCGTTCATTCTGAAAGCAAGAACAATCAATAAACTTCCCATTGCCAGAGTATCGTATATTTCCTGTTAGGTTAACATTGGCTGTACTTGACTAGGATTTTTGGACAGCTTATCAGTGACAACATTTTCTGGCCGATAACCACGCCTGTCAGTTTTTATCTATAGACTTCAGTGATCATGGCCTACTTTGTTATTTGGCTTAGAAGAGGATCTGACATGAACAAAACCTCCAAACTCATACTCATGATATCTGTAAACTACAGCTATTTGTTCTCATTGACTCCAAGTCCACAGTCCATGTATAGGTGGTCAGACTCCGATCACAAAGAACGCATTTTGGAAACAAGCATGTGCCAGGGAGGGTGCACACAAAGAATCAGAAAAGCCCTATGTTTATCATTTTACTTATGAAGAATATACGATAGGAAATACACCACCATTATGACAATGTTTTAAATTTTGTATTTAATATTTGACTTACCACCAGTTTCCTGTCAATCCCACATCCCTGTACTTTCTTTGGGACTTTATAAATGGTGAACCTTATATTAGCTTTGGTTGGATATTTTAAGATGCTGAATTTTCAGTTTTATGAAACATACACTCCCATTCTTCAAAAGCATCCTTCTCTTGTTCCTTAGGTTGAAGGCTTATGCTTAAAGGCCAGCTAGCCAAACAGCAACACTACCTTTCGAACTATTAGTAATGGCTAACACTTCCCCATAAGCTTGCTTGAAATATTTTGTTTTGCATCAAGAAAGTTTCCTGTTTTGAAGGGGAGATTTTACTACTGAGTGGAGGACGCTCAAGTTCAGGTGCCACTCGGGTTAGTGTCTGTGGGCCTCTTTCTCTGCTGTATCAAGTTGACTTCTATGTGCTCACATTACCTCTTGACATACAGGGGTCAGTTCCCAGCTGTGGAGCCAAGATGGTAACACACAAGACCAAGCCTGTTTTCCTTCCTGTGCTGAATTCTCTTTCGGAACACAGTTTAGAAACTCCTGCTTAATGCCTTAAGGAAACGAGAGATGTAGTCTCAAAACAAAAATCAATGAAAACTTTGACTCACTTAAGAGTATCGTTTTCAGTGAGTCTGCCAACGTCTTATTATATACCATCCTCTACCAGTTCTGCTGGAAGTAGAAGCATTGATAAATGTGTTTTATCTTCTTCCCATCCACTGCTACCCTGGAGCAAAGATTCTAAAGAGAAAATAAGTGCCCCAAAGTCAGATGCTTGGGTGAAATGGAGAAATCAAGGACTTGACTTATTTCCACAGACTGAATAATCAATCTGTGAAGTATTGAAAGTTAACTGGGAGAAATGGTGTAGATAAATGTTGCAGTGTATAGGTTGATAAATTGAAAATACTGAAGGAAACTGGCACACTATGTACTATTTGATGGTACACACAATACAACTTGGAACTCTGGAGTTAATGGGGGTTTTTAACTTGCTTTTCTAAAAATTGCTGTTAATAGAATGGATATTTCAAAATTTGTGAAGTTACACGCAATAATTGGCATTTTAGAAGTTTGGATTTGAGTGAATTGTTGAAAGAAGAAATGAGTGGTTTCTCATATATGTATCTGATTGCAAAAAAGGATGAGGGTAGAAGATCAAATGTAAGTAGCTTTTTCTCCAAGCACACCATTTTGCCCATTTCTGATACTCTGCTAATAGTTGGATTCATGGTTAAACGATCCACACTAATTGTCATTGTAGACTTCTACTACATGTAATGTTTCAAAGTGGCAGAGTTTGCATAATTCTCTCTTTAGTGTTTTGAAAAATAATTTAAATTAATTAACGTGAAACTTTACTCTTTTTGTCTTATATAAAGATATATTGTCAACTTCAGAGAAGTGTAAATAATAAAAATTGTTCAAAATGAAAAACTCGTATATTAAGGTTTATTTCTTGAGAGTAAATAAACATTAAAATGATTAAGCAGGAAAAAATGAATGGCTATTTTTTTTTTTACCAAGGAAAAAGTAAATGGAGACCGGAGAGATGGCTCAGGACATAAGAGAACTTGTTACTCTTCCAGAGGACCCAAGTTTGATATCCAGACCTACACTGTGCTCACAGTGACCCATTCCAGGTCACTTTCCAGGGAGCCAAACACTTTCTCATGCATGCACAAACATGTAGACAAACCACTCAGACAGAGATAGAATAATATTAATATCAAATAAAAGAAAATTTTAAAAAGAAGGAAGTCGATCAAAATAGACAAAATTTAAATAGATTTTTTTATTCAATATCTAATGAACAGAAATTTATTGTGCTGTATGCTCATTTTATATTCTCAAAATATTCAGTGGATTAGAACGAGGAGAGCAAAACTCCCCACTCAGTAACCTTATGTAGTAGTATGGAGGGACTGTATAGGGAAAATAATGAAGGACAAGATGGCAGTGTCAGAACTATTGGTATTCCTCCCAAGCATATCTAACCTTATTAACATATAACATACGTTGTAGTAAAAACAAAATAGATTAGGTAGATTAATATTGAGCACTAATATATGCTACTGACATGTTTGTACTGTTTCTTATTTACCTCTTACCTAATCTACTCAAAACAACCATACAGTGTAGTAAGAAGTATGCTACTCTATAGTTTCTAGAAATTATGAAAATTTTGATAATCATGACTGAACCAGTGATAGAAGATTAGGTCCTATGTGAGTGGTGGCCAAAAATACATCCCTGTCTCTATGTTTCCTCTTTTTAAATAGTTCTTACATACATAAATGAACTCAAAGTAAACACTTTTCCACCCACAAATTCTAACACTGCTGTTACTCATGACCAATGGGAGGACTCATGATGTGTGGATACGAACTTTTCTTAGGGTTAGAAGCTGATTGGAGAGTGAAGGAAAGAAGAAGAGATGAGCAAAATGTTAAGACATCACCGAATACACCTTGTAAATGTGGCTCTGAACACAGGGAGAGCAGCCTTTCCTAGAAATGCATATGACAACCAAGGACCTCCTAATTCTTAGGGTATCCACATCTCCAGGAGTGAATGACTTGCCATCACCGTGCTCCTTCTATTTTGAAAACTTTTAAACATTACTTGAGGTAGTTTGCATTTATTTCAAACTAGTCTAGCTCATAACATAGAGAGGTTTTCATACAAATTCTGCATTTTTTTTTTTAGGGTGTGAGACTGCCTACTGAGAGCTGCTTGGCTCTGCTGCAGTTTTAAGGTGCACTTCAGATTTATATTCTCCCCAGATGATTATATTTTCCTGGGGAATGTTGAAGTGTTCCCGCCAGCTTTGACTTCTCATATTCCCTTCTATACCCTCATCTTATTGGATGCTTGCCATCAATATTAAATTGTTTTAATCCTGGTTTTTTTTTTCCCACGTATTGCTGCTTTGCAGTTGGCGCTGATTCTTATGCCCCTTGAAAGGTACTTGTGTGGCAAAGATTGAAAAAAAAATTTGGCAGTTGCTGTCAGGGTTAATGTAGAAAAATAAATCTCTTATATTGCCAGTTTGGATTTAGTTTTCATTTTTAATGGCCCCAACAGATGTTAGAGGAATCCTCTACTTCCTGCACACTTCCATTTTTACAGCTGGTACTGCTTGACTGGTTCTTGACTTTGGGTGAGCAGTTCCTGGGTGTTTACACAGTGATTTACAGACTCTCTCTTGTAGACCATGGCCATCCTCTTCTTGTTCACATTTTATCCTGAACGGAATTGAAATCACTCTCAATGCAGCCTCTAGCTGTATTACTCTGTCCAGGACTTCCTAGCACTCGACTCTTTCCCTCATATGGTAATCTGAAAGGGTAGGAATAAAAGGTATAAAAAATGACATCAACAACAACAACAACAATGATGATGATGATGATGATGACGATAATAATAGTGATGAGGTACAAAAAGGTCATTTACAAGCAACAAATCAGGAGATCCTGTCTTTACTGACTTTCCTTTTTATAGTGCCTTGCCCTTTTATTTTCATCAAAACTTTCATCCTGATTTGGATCCGGGGACCATAGATCTCTTGGAATTTTCCTTCTTCTGTCATCTTTCTTTCCAAGTATCAACCTCAGTGGTCTGTTTCATCGACTCCACTCATTTTTTAGGGCTCTTGTGACCAAATACCCGAACAGAGCAATGTAAAATAACTTCATGATTCACAGTTTTAGAACCTAGAAGTCCCAAATCATCTCATCTCCAGGGGTCTGCTCTTTCTGAACCTGAACTTCTTCCCTCGTTAGTTCTGTTCCGCATTTCTAGCCATGTGGGGCTTGACTTGGTTTGCAGTTGTAGAACAAACTCTGGGCACCAGTGCCCCAAGCCACAATGTTTGCCTTTGTATCATCATACTTTTGGGTGTCTTATTTGTCTAAATTGCCCCTTTGTGATTAGGTAACAGTTGTATTAAGGCACCCCCATACTGATCTTATTTTAGCTTGATTGCCTCCACAAAGGATTTCCAAGTAAGGTCATATTCTGAGTTGAGAAATATAATGTGACTTTGTCAAGAAGTTAATCCATAATACCACTTAAGCACAGAATCTTTCCTATACTTGCTTCTTGTATTGAAAAAGAAGAGTCACAGCTATTATCTTTTTGGAGGACGCAGTAGGGGTGGAAGTGCCATTATGACCGCTCTTGTATCTCCCATTCTATAGGACCTTTCACTTGCTCCCTTGTTTCACAGGCTCCGTAGAGTTGCAGCATCAGATGCAAACAACTCACCAGAAAGCATGCGCTTAAATGTATCAATCAAATAAAACCTTCACAAGTAGTTCTTTAATGAATTTGTTTAGCAAATACCTCAACTTGGTGAAAGAAGAACTAAGCTAAGCTATCAAACACTGTGAGAAAGAAAACGATCAGGTATCAGTAAAACCAACCATAGTTTTTCTTCCCAAATTGTGTTAAGTAGACATGTACCAGGATTACCAAGGACACTAAGGAAGCTTATATTTTGTTGTTATTGGTGGTGGTGGGTGTATTGTATGCATGTATGTAGGCATTGCTATATGTGCACACTCAAAGTTCAGGGGTTGAAGCTGGTTGTTTTCCCCGTCAAACTCCTCTTTATTCCTTAAAATGCTCTCACTGAGCCTCACACCTGCATTCTGGCTAGACTGGTTGGCCAGTGAACTGCAGAGGTCCTCCTTTCTCCAATTCTGTCACAAAAATTGTCATTGTGACAAACTTTTTCTTTGGATATTGAGCATCCAAACTCAGGCCCCTATGCTTTCTCAGAAAACGCTGTATATACTGAGCCTTCTTCCCCAGCTCGTATAAACTTTCTCAACCCATAATACCCTGTACCAGTAATCACTAATGACTTTAAAAGTTTAAGATGAGAGAAAAAAAATGCAGAACACCTTTGAGAAAAAAGTATTTTTAAGTCAGAACTTCTGGAGTATTATCCTAAGCAATTTCTAAAGTTTTCTTCAAATAATATTTTATGCTTCTCACTATCGCTTGTATTTACCTCTTTATTTTCTTCTTGCAATTTGAAGACAATAGATTATTTGTATCAAACAGATATCTTAGCTCATTTAAATAAGTACAACTTGGTAATTCTTTCATTTCAATGAATCTTTATTAAAATTAGAGCCAGTTACTAACAAAAAAGTATTTTGAAGTTATTTATATAAGTAAAGTTAAAATGTTTTAATATCAAAAGAATTTTATTTGCAAATCTGTACTACATTATTATGCTACTGTAACCCTTTAGCAGGACAGCTCATCTAATTTAAAAATATTTTCTTACAGGTAGCTCTGCCAATATAGAAAATGCAAACCAAATAACATGTGTCATGTAATCTATGCTAAGCCACATACTTACATAGTTCTAAAGGGGTTCTACAACGAAGTGATTTGATGTACCAACAAAAACAAGTTGATTCGGGAAAGTATAGAGATAAAATAAGTAAAACCAATGGTCCGTAAGAAAACACTAGTTGTTGCTTAAATTGATTTGCTTGCTAATTTACTTGCATTGACTTCACACAGACCATGTCATGCTCACATGTAACTGGTCATCAAGGACATTACATGATAAGTTATTAAGCAAATTACAATGGGTAAATCAGATGAGATGAGGATTCTGGATGCAAAAATGTGGGAATGTCTTAAGAGCGAATAATGAAATTTTCATAACTGACTGGTTTTGGAGAGAAAACTAAAGTTGAAAGGTCCTTCCCTGTTTGTGAGGGGCCACACTGGAAAAGCCTTAGTATCCTCCTTCAGTGTCCTCCCTAGGCTAAATATCCCTCCACCACGTGTCAGTGAAAAACAGTGTAGGAAATATACTTCAATTCTTATTAAAACAACAGCAACAACAGCAACAAAAAACTATCCAGGATATTTAAGCACATGCCTGTTGGATTTTTTTCTCTTCCCGTTGATTTTTTTTTTTTATGGAGTTGATGGAGATAAAAAGATCAGCCTGTCAGCTTGCTGGCATGAAATTGGAGTGTTTAGGGTTTGTTTTGCCTTTTTGCAAGATTGGTCCACAAGAACTTTAAAAGGAGAAAAAGACGATGCAAATTAAATACGTTAGAAACGTATGTCCCATCTGTTTTCATTTCATTTTTAGAATAAGGTTTTCATACCTTCTTTTATTTTTATATTCTATGATACCACACTATAATGTTGGCCACCTCAGAGACAACTAAATTAGCTATCCTGACCATATGGAAAGGAAAAGCTTTACCAGCTAAGGAAACAAATTTAACTCAGGGAAAAAGGCCTATGTGTTTTAAAGCTGGGGAGGGGGGTGGAACCGCATTGCTAAGAACGTAGTAGGGGAATATAACCCACCTGCATAAGTAAAATTTGAAGAGATTTAGATATTTCCAAATAGTGTCTCTTTTCTTGGCATCGATCAGGAACCAGCCATGTCTGAAGTGCCCTTCTGTTGTAGGCTGTCATCTGGATGTATTTGTAAGTAAACCCGCAATCAAAGACATGAAAGGCCATCTATTTCTGTCTCTGCTTCTAAGAAGAAGTGAACCAAACCTTCTCTGGCTAGAACACATCCCATTATAGGGAAAAAAAACAGTTCAACACACTTCACAAAAGAAAACTTTCCCCTAATAGGAATTCTTTGGAAAATTGTATAAGACATCCCTTTGTGAAAGAGATTTTATTTCATTTCTTCAAATGTCAATAGTGCTGAGCATTTGATAGAAGCCCCAAGATACCTTTTCATTTTACCTGGAGAGAAGAGTCTTATCAATTCACATATGAAATGGATGACTGTTTCAGAAATCTACCAATCTTGGGTTTTCATATCAGCCATAGGGAGGGAATGGAGCTTACAGCGGTAAAGCTGGTGTTTTCTATCCACAGAAGAGTAGAGGAACAGCCGCTTGATAAAAGACCACTTCAAGTTGACATGTGCTGTTATTTACAGTGAATGAAAGTATTTATGTGTACAAGCTTTGAAGATCAAGTAAAAACATTGGTGGGGAAATTTCAACACCGGTAATCAAAGTGTTTTCTACCAACCCGATGACAACTCTCAAAACAGGGCTACTTGACATTTACAGTTCTGATTAAAATTAAACTTTACTTTATCAAAGTAATAGCCAAAGTTCTAAGTGAAGGGATATATTTTAAGAGTTCTGCTATAAACGTTGGAAGGGCTTTTTCTGGACATTATTACTAGCAAACGTTTCGCCAAAGTACACAACCAATTACCAAATTGTTGGTACGCATTCAAGATGGGTCTTCTTATTTCTCCAGTGCTGGGGAATTAGAGTTCTCTTTACAAATCAGCAAGAACTTCCCAACTCTCAGACACTAAAACTGCCAGAATATCCTATGCTCTTTCGATGAGGACAGGAATGTACACTCAATGGCAGGGACTAATCAAGCAAGAGTAACTTTTATTTTGATCTAGAATATGTAGTTTCACTGGGTGTTTAAGGATCTCATGGTTTGCCTGTTCTTGTGGTTTACCTGTTCATGAACAGAGACATGGAATTCATTT
The DNA here is from genome assembly GCF_037038515.1 of Microtus pennsylvanicus. NCBI lineage: Eukaryota > Metazoa > Chordata > Mammalia > Rodentia > Cricetidae > Microtus > Microtus pennsylvanicus. The sequence continues at coordinate 33,790,144 of NC_134587.1, read as the reverse complement.
TTTTATTATTTATTTATTTATTAAAGATTTCTGTCTCTTCCCCGCCACTGCCTCCCATATCCCTCCCCCTCCCCTGATCAACTCCCCCTCTCTCATCAGCCCAAAGAGCAGCCCAGGTTCCCTGCCCCGTGGGGGAGTCCAAGGACCTCCCACCTCCTTCCAGGTCTAGTAAGGTGAACATCCAAACAGCCTAGGCTCCCACAAAGCCAGTACGTGCAGTAGGATCAAAACCCAGTGCCATTGTTCTTGACTTCTCAGCAGTCCTCATTGTCTGCTATGTTCAGCGAGTCCAGTTTTATCCCAGCTTTTTCAGACCCAGTCCAGCTGGCCTTGGTGATTTAGTCACATAGACTGGTTGGCCAGCACCCCCAGAGCTTCTCTTGTTTCTCCTGACTGTGTTTTATGAGGGTGATGGAGATCCAAACTCAGTTCTTCACATATGCTTGACAGCCAGCTGATGCCATCTCCTCAACCCCTTATGGCAATAAAATTTTAATAAGATAAAAAAAGAATTCCAATAGAACATCCCCATTGTCTCAGTGTGTGGGTGCACCCCTCGTGGTCCTGAGTTCCTTGCTCGTGCTCTCTCTTCTGATCCTGATTTGGACCTTGGGGTTGTAGTCTGGTGCTCCAATGTGGGACTCTGTCTCTGTCTCCTTTCATCGCCTAATGAAGGTTAATATCAAGGAGGATAACTATATGTTTTTCTTTGGGTTCACCATCTTATTTAGCTTCTCTAGGATCACGAATTATAGGCTCAATGTCCTTCATTTATGGCTAGAAACCAAATATGAGTGAGTACAACCCATGTTCCTCTTTTTGGGTCTGGCTTACCTCACTCAGGATAGTGTTTTCTATTTCCATCCATTTGCATGAAAAATTCAAGAAGTCATTGTTTTTTACTGCTGAGTGGTACTCTAATACGTATATATTCCATACTTTCTTCATCCATTCTTCCATTGAAGAGCATCTAGGTTGTTTCAAGGTTCTGGCTATTACAAACAATGCTGCTATGAACATAGTTGAGCATATTCTTATTAAAATTTTATTGGCATAAGAAGTTGAGGAGATGGCATCAGCTGGCTGTCAAGCATATGTGAAGAACTGAGTTTGGATCTCCATCACCCTCATAAAACACAGGAGAAACAGGAGACTCTCTGGGGCTGCTGGCCAACCACTCTAGGTGACTAAAGAGTTCCAAGTTCAGTGAAGCATCTAGTCCCAGAAAAGGAAGGTAGAGAGCAATTGAGAGAAGTACCCAGTGAGACATGAAATTCTTAAACACTAGTGTTTTTATGGTGGAGCATGGTGCAGAATATAATTAGCATTACTGGTGAACAAAGGCAATGTGTATGAATTTCACTTGAGCTGTATTACAACCTGAATTACAACTCAGTTATCAACCCAGAGCTTACAGACCATCTGCATGGCATTAGGTGGAATATTATACAGTAGACAAAAATGGCCACGGATTCTCCAGAAGGGTGTGAACCTGTGAGTGAACTGTTAAATAACTAAGTATATATAAGCAAATATTTAACTAGATTGGATTTTAAAAAGAACACAAGCTGTGTACCAGAAATAGACTCCTCTTTACAGTTTAGAGTTCGTTTTGTCGCAAATCAAGTAAATGCTTTCAATGGTCATCGAGCTATAGAAAAAGAAAGCACACCTTGTTTTAGATTAAGAGGTAGAAAAGTCAAACCACTTGAGAACTGTTTGAGAAGAGAAAGTATGAAGAAATACGAGATCTTTTTTTGACCAGTTATAAATTTCAGTAACTGTCTGTGGCAATAGAAGGCTTCATTGAAGTTACTACTGATCAAAATGCCCAGAAAAACTAATTATGGGGAGACAGTTGAGCTGATAAATCTACCCTAAAATCCTATTCCTAAGGCTCAGGGAGCAACATCTCAAAAGAGGAGACAGTAACAGTCAGAGGGCAAGGATGTCTCCTGTGAGATCGTATGGTCTTTATGCAACAAGGAAGACAAGCTTAGGAAGTTTCAACAATATTTTTTACCTATACAAGATCTGAAATTTGACCTAGGATCACACACATACAAATACGAATACATACACGTATTTATGTTTATAACAACTGTTAATTAAAAAGAGACAATTTGAAAGAGAGCAGAAGGAATGCAGGGAAAGACTTGGAGGGAAGAAAGGGAATAGAGAAATGATGAAATTATTTTATAATCGGAAAAATAAATTTAAATAAAGTAAGTAGAGCATGAGATTTTTTCTGGCATAACTCAATGATTTCAGTTTTCAAAAGGCATATCTTGGCATGTTTTTCTACTTCTGCTCATAAGGCCTTATTCCTCTTTACAGAGCATATTCAGTACATGTTTTTGAAAGACAAAAGTGGCAGGCTTCAGTGTCTGGTGCATTTACTAATAAGCCCAGGTCTGTACCAGATGGGCAGGTGAAAATGTGATTATGAGGTGTGGAGATGGTTCTGTCTCTATAAAACATGCTCTCCAGGTTACTTATGCGTCTGTTATGTTCATGAATTCTCTGAATGATGATCCTTGGGGTACTTGCAGAACTAATCTTGCCCTATAAAAAGGTCTCGAAAAGAAAAAAATATATTGCCTCTTAACACAGTTGCAATAAATGTTTCTTCCTGTTTCCGGAAAAGCAAGTAAACAGAAAGGTGCCAGAATTTTACCTTGTCAGATTTAAAAGTTTATTGCTGACATCCTGGTTCATTTAGGGAAAACCTGAAGTGGCTCAGCTATTTACTATGGAATTGTACAGATAGTCTCAGGGTTGCTTCTTTCTGTATCGTTCTTCAGAGATGTGTGGGGGGTAGACAAAGCCAAAATCCATCCAGGTGGTAGAATTCCCCACATATTCATTTGGGCTGAAGCCTTCAAATGTCAGGTGCCTGGAGAGCTCATTTAATGAAGGGGACTATCTCTGCCAGCTAGTCAGGAGTGTGAAATATTATTTATGTATGGAGGAGGCAGGGGCTTCCTGTCATTTCCTTGTGGGTTTGGGCAAGTTTCTTTCTCTCTAGAAGGCAAGTTTTCCATAGTCACTTTGCATCAGCTCCATTCCTTTTGTTCTATACCTCTGGCCAAAAAAAAAAAAAAAAGGTTTTCAGAGGATTGAAATCATTTTCATTTAAAAACAAGGAGCTCAGATGAACCAATTCGTTACTGAAAATACAACAGAGAGGCAGACAGTAAGCACCGTACCCTTGGTTAACTTTTAACTTATTTAAAAGTAGCTTGTTGAAGATTGAATATTTCTATGTTTCACTAGAGCCTTTAAATATAAAAGAGATATGAGACTATATCTGACACCATCAGGCATATTATATTAAAATTTATGAACAACTTCATCAAAAACCACTTTCCCTCTCCTGCATAGAGACAGATTTGTTCTGACATGAACGTTACATGGCTGGTTGCAGCCTCAGATTAATGCGAAGACCCTGGCGATTCCTTTTAGACGTTATTTCACGAAATAATACCTGTCAGCTGCTGCCTGATCCTAGAAGAGGGGGCAGGTTTTCCAGGTCATCTTGCCATCTGTCAGCGAAAGCTCATCTGTCCCTCTACATTACCACCTGATCTGTGCTAACAGGCCTCACGGGGAGGCCGGCTTCATTGGCCCAGTGGGAACCAGGGAAAGAAACTGCATGAGGACATCACCTGTGATGCTGAGATTTAATTATCACTGAAGTGATGAAGATGTGCGCGCAGATTGAAGCGCTTTTGAATAAATTCATGGAGCAGGCTATTCTCTGCTTCCCCCTCCCTCCCTGTGCCCGTTTACCCCTACTCTTAGCCAAATGTATACTCTTTTCAACAAAAGCTTACAATTGCCCTTATAGGGAAAACCGTGGCAAATCTCCACCACCCCCCCACCCCCACCCCCACCCCCCGCTCCCCGCCACAAACACATACATCCCGGGTGTGCACCAGTCTCCACATTCGACTAAACATGCGCATCGAACAACCAACCCGAGGAGAGAGAACAAACTGTGAACTTGGGAGACAATTTCTTCGCCTTTCACTGCCGGCCCTGGTTATTTTCTGCCGAAGTTCCTTGTTATCAAATTTTAAAGCTGTATTGATTGTGGCTGGCTTGAAAATCAGATTTCATTGTGGGGCTCACTTTTGACCTAGGGTTTTGCTCCGTCTGGGGCAGGAGCACCGCAGAGTTACCTGGGCTCTCCTGCGGAGACTTAATGGGAGAGTTCGCAGTGGAGGTAGGAGTAGGAGAAACGATAAAAGGTAGACCAGGCTTAGACAGCCCCCGGAAACCCCGGGACTGTGCACTCCAGCGCGCTCTCTGAATCAATACCCTACACAAAAGTTATTACAGGTCCAGGCCTTTTTGCCTTCAAAGCCGCTTAGGCTGTATGTGGCATTAATTCTCTCCTGTACAAAAATGTAGTTGATAATCACCTGGCTGAGAAAAGGATTTGGGCTTGGAACAGCAGATTTCCTCGAAGATTACAGAATAAAACCTAGTTTCTTGGGATAACTCGGGATAATTAACCGTAGTGAAATATGTTCCCCTCGTTGATTCATGCCCGTGTGATACTTTTGTTAGATGCAACCACAGAGAAACATTTACGCCATTATGGGAGGCAGGATCCCATTTTTACCCTGTTCTAAAACATGCTATGCAGCACAATGCCTGGTTTTATTTCCTTGATTTTCAGGAGCCTGCCTTGAGTCTAGAGGCCGATTATTAAGCAAGCACTTAACTCAATTGACTCCTAATTATAAAGTTACAATAGAAAATGATACCCTGTAACCAGCCCCCTTTCTTGCCCCAGCTACATGACCTTCAGCCACTCTTGCCTGGGCTGTCAAAGGTTCCAGAATTCCCTTCCCACCGTGGCTTGCAGCACAAGGGGCATTTTCCCTAAGAAGGGTGATTTGGAACAGCCAAAGAAAAACCAGGATTTTCCTAACACAGTAAAAGAGCAGAAATTGCCTGTGATTCCTTGTTCTTTTCGAGGGAAATCAAGAACAAACAGTGCTCTAATTCCCATTGCAAAATAATTAGTATACATTCAAGCATTTATCATGTTGTCATTGGAACCTGGGAAAGGTTATTCTTTGGGACTTGAGGTCACAGGCGAGAATGCGTTGTTTGAAACTAACACATAGGCCATACATAAGATTCCTAGGGGGCAAATAGAGGTCCTCTAGCTTCCAAAAGAGTTGAAAAGTGAATACAGTAGCTGGGGTCCCGAAAGTTACCAGGCTCTGAGTGATCAGTGTTGAAAATAAGTCCTCAGCATTATGTTATGCAGCTCTTTAGAAAATGTGCTGACAGCCACAGCAATACTTCCACAGACCGAAAGGTATCATGTGGAACTTTATTAAGCTTCTATTTTCCAATAGCTGTGAAGACTTGAAATTTCAATCACTAAATTATATACAAATATGTTAAACTATCTATTGAAATTACATTTTATAGGGGAGTTATTTTATAATACTCATTTGTCAACAAATGTTTCTTTGTCAGGTGACTTAAAGAGTAGGCATGCTTTTGAGTGCCAAGTCCAGCTTGGCTCATGAGAGTATGTAATCAGAAGCGGGTGTGGAAGACATAAGCATGTTCCCAGAATGCACACCTTGTAGCTCCCAGTGACACTGACACACACAGTTCTCTCAGAGATGGTTAGCGAGACTGGTTTTGAATAGCTTCACTTGAGTGTGTTCTGGCAGCAGCTAGTAATGCTAGGAAGACATGGAAAGAAGTAGGGTGATAAGGTATTAAAGAAGAACAAGTGGTAGATGAAGGATGTGCTGGGAGGTTTTATTGTTTTGGATTGGGGAGAATACTGGACAAACTGTGTATAGCAGGCATGAATCCTTAGAATCATTATGACTTCTTCCTGAAAATGTCATCTCTATTGGTGAGTTACTCAGAACTCAGTGAGAGAATATTATTGTAGATGTTTACTTAAGACGAATATTTGATAAGCTTTCTTTGAAGCTCAAGTCATGTTTCATAGTACAATAAAGCAGGAAAAAAGAAGAGGGGGTAAAGAATATGAATAATTTTATAGACACTCTCTCTATATGCATATATACATGTGAGATGGTTCAGCGCTTAAGAGCACTGCCTGCTCTTCCAAAGGTCCTGACTTCAGCTCCCAGCAACCACATGGTGGATCACAACCATGTGTATGAAGATCTGGTGCCCACTTGAGGAAGAGACCTGGTCAGTAGTTCTAATCAGCATAGACCATGAAACTCAATATGGACAAGTTCAATAGAATCACCATACATACTAACCATGCATGCTTCAGCATTAGTAGGGAATAAATTTCACATATGAAAATTTTGAAATATATGTAGACCTTTTTACAGAATAAATTACTTTGGAGGGGCTGTTTTGAGACTAGGTTTCCCTGTGTAGCCTGGCTATCCTCAAACTCACTCTGAAGACTAGGCTGGTCTCAAACTCAGAAATTCTCCTGCCTTTGCCTCTGGAGTGCTGGAATTAAAGGCATGTGACACCACCACCTGGCTCTATTTTGTTGAAAATTATTTATTTAAACTTTGTTTTATTCTTTAGGTCTCTGGTCCTGCTTTTAGTTTGGACTTTGTAAGATGGACAAAAGAAAAAGAATGGACCTCAATGTCATAAAACATCTTAATAGTTAAAATCAGCATTATCTTGGTTTTACACTGGATTATATGATTCATGTTATTATATTTTTTTTTGTTTTTTGAGACAGGTTTCCCTGTAGCTTTGGAGCCTGTCTCAGAAGGAGCTCTGTAGACCAGGGTAGCCTTGAACTCACAGAGATCCACCTGCCCCTGCCTCCCAATGCTGGGATTAAAGTTATGCACCACCACTGACCAGCTCATGTTCTTATAAATTTTATAATTCAAAGAGTGAGATTTTTCAAAACTATATTTTATTGCCCCCCAAAAATGATGCTTCTTTCATTATTAGGCAGGTATTGTTCTATTGTTGGAAAGAAAACAATGTCACTATGATGTATTCTTTTGAGAAAGCTCTCAGGATAATTCACAAGAACTCTTAACACTATTACTTAATTGATAGGTAAGAAGAACAAGATGGCATTTGGAGCAAAGCTACTGAAGGTTGTATCCTTCACGGGGCTTTCTTTCCAACTGGGTTATAATTGGGGGAACAATACTTCTGATTGCTGTTACTTGAAAGCTAGCTAGTCTTAGTTTAAGAACAAGAGAACAAGGCCATTACCGCTACTTCTTCCCACTAACTTTTGTTGGTATTGGCATTCTTATGTGCCAGAGGGTAGGACCTGACAAGATCATGTCCAAATTGCTTCTATGATTTAGGGAGACAGCAAAAATTATCAAGCACTTTCTTAAAACCTCCTCTTTTCTAAAACAAGGCTATTAATTATTGATGCGTATATAGTGATCACTAAATAAGCACACAATACATACAATGACAACTTAATTAGAGCTTTCAAATGGATTTCTTTGCTCATCCATTGTGACAAACATTTAACTTCCCTACAACTTTGCGACAACCTCATTAACATTTTGCATAAACTAAGAGACTCATAGAGATGAAAGCAGACATAAATATGCTAGTCTGTGAAGCGTGGGAGATGCTCAAGGTGACTTAAGAGCTAGTGGCAGTCAAGACAAGAATGTAAGTGTCAAGGAACTCTCATCCTTATCAGGACTTTGAAAGAATAAAAAAGCTGTGAAAAACAAATGCTCCAACATAAATTGTATTCACATAAAAAAGTATCACAAAAATAATCATTTGTGGTTCTAAAGAGACCTTAACTCTATATGATATGTATGTCTTATGCCCTCTGTGCTTCAGCAACCACTGCGGTACTTTATACAGTCATTATGGCAAAATATTTTAGCATTCTACATCCCAAATGGTGATTTGAATAGCCAGTATTATCTTCTACCTAATGCAAGCAGCAGAAAATACAATACAAAAGGAATGTTTTGGCCAATGGAAGATGTGTTTCAAGAATAGACATCATCTTATCCTGGTTAAACACCTGTGAACTCTAAGAAATTATCAAGTACACTTCAGTTTGACATTTACTTCACATTTGAAGTGCTTATTAAACTAAGAGTTAAGGAGACAGAAGTCCTAGATCATACAATAAAGTGTATTTTCAATTTCTTTGCTGAACATTGTGACAAGAAAATGATAAAGTACTCTATGATCTTGAACTAGATCGTATCCTTAAGAAAAAATGTGAGGTCAAAACTTCCTTTGCAGGGAAGGTAGAGAGAAAAAGACAATGAGAGCAAAATAGAAGGGTTTGGATCTCTTTACACATTGCCTAACACTATAGTTTAGCAACCCAACCAAACATGAACAGCTCAAGCACCTGACCTTACATTTGAGGAATATAGTAATATTTTAAATGTATACTTGTTAGTATTAAAGGAGAAACATTATGAATCAATAAGAATGTCAAAGGAGAAATTTCAATACAGAGGTGCCATTTCACCTTTCTAAAAGTTTTTTTTTTAATTTATCTTCTAAGTGTTTTGTCTGTATATAAGTCTCTGTACCATATGGATGCCTGGTACCCTGTGGAGAACAGAGGAGGGCTCAAGGTTCCCTGGGTTTGGAATTATAAGTGGTTGAGAACCATCATGTGGATGTTGGGAAATGAACACGGTTCCTATGGAAGCACAGCCAGTGATCTTAATTTCTGAGTAATATCTCCAGGCCCAGCATTTCATCTTAATCATGAAGAATTGAGTAGATATCACAGGAAAGAAAATGAAAGATATTTTAAGACTAATCACTTATATATACATATATATGTGCATGTGTGTGTGTATATTTATATATATTTAACTGATATATACTTATATATACAAGTACTATACAAAATATAATATATATTAATATGAGTTATAATGTATACTATACAATATATTGTTATTTACATTTATATATTTTATAGTACATTATATTATAAATATAAACATATGAGCTAATGTTCCAACACCGACATAGAACTGTAGACTACGTGTAAACAAGCATAATTCTGGACTTCGGAATGTTCTTCACTGAAATTGACATTTCTTTTCTATGTTTGAAGCAAATTGCTCAATTAGCACTATCATTGTCTTAAGCAATATCTACTTAAAAGGGTAAAAAAAGGCACTTTTAAGAACAGATCTTTAAATTTGGAAGAAGAAAATGGCTGGGAATACCCAAGAAATTCTAAGAAATTGCAGAGAGACATGGCATCTCATTTAAAGACCATGAGGCAGGACAGAGCGTAATTTATTTAATGATCCAAGAGATACTTGAGATGGATGAAATTGATGAGGACAGAGTGTTTTATGTCAGGAAGCAGGTAATAGGGATCCTTGTCAGCCACAGTAATATGCTTTCCTCTTACCTGACAGGATGTGATGCTACCGATGGTTTTAGCAAGGAGAGAAGGCAGAAAGTTGCTCCGGAGTGCAAATTACTTTTTGGGATGTTCTGACATCTGCATGCATTTCTCTTCAAAATCTAAGCCAGAAAGCAAACACTGTTAGGACCTCAATGCTCCATTTATATTTTATCAATTGTTATTGTGAAATTATCTGTTCTTATCCCTATCCATTGGACAAGGTCAACTTTTGCTTTCCCTTACATATTGATCATAAATCACAGATTCTTCACTAATGATCTTATTAAAATTCAGGTAAAATACAATTGCCTATTGCCTGTTGCAATGAGTATATTTTCTTGGCTCTGACTCTGATTAAGAGGGACAAAAAGAAAACCCTAAAGAGCTGTGCTATCTTTGGTTTCTACACTTCTAATGCTATCCATATAAAAATGATGCCATCCTCTGAGGGGGACTGCATTTTACCTAACACATCAAGGGAGTAGCCTGAGCTCCAGCTGATTCAGGAACAGCATCAATGCTTATAGATCTGTCTGCATAGGTGGCAGGCATGCTGCAAAAATTGCAGTAACAAGCTACTTGATGCTTCCATGAAAGAACAAATAGAGTGCTTGGTGTGCTGAAAGAAGGCAAGAGTTTTTGAATAAGCTACAGGTAAATATTCTAAAATAAAAAAATCTACATAATTGTTTTTTCTTTAACCAATGCTAGCATATCAAGTCTCAGAATGAGTTCGTAAACCTCAAGCTACCCTGAATTAGAAAACTATTCTTGAATACATTTATTTACTGCCTATGTGTTAGTTTTCTAGATGTTCACTGAGCCCCACATCACAACAAGTTCTGGAGAGAAGATATTCAACATCCCAAAGCACACTGACCAGCATTAGCTGTAGTGACTGTAATAGTGTCACATGTATGGGTCTTTGAAGCTTGTTTCATAAAGCTTGTTTATGTGGATTTATCTCATTTTTATCAGATTTAGCAGTTGAGACAAGCTAAGGGGAGACCCAAAATTAGAGGAGGAATGAAATTCCTGAATTGTCCCTGTCAGTTGAATAAAGATAGAGTTCTTGTTCTCCATGCTATTTTTTTATTCAGCACAGTGACAAAGGCCAACAAACTCTTTCTGCCTTCTCAGGTGAACCTTCTATCTGGAGAGATGTGGAAACAGAGTCTTGTCAAGAGATCATGACATACAATTTCAAACACAGTTTCAATAGTTTTGTATATTCTTGAATAAAGAATCATGACAATCACTGATTTGTGGACACAATATTATTACTAAGAATTATGATATTATTATATATATAACTATATAGTAAATATTATTGTTCTATACTGTATAAATATTACCTAGTTTTCTGGTTACTAATCATCAGCCAGCAAATTTCAAAATTATTTTTGAATCACGTTTGAATCACAAAATTGCTTAAATCTGTACATTCCAAATAAGTAAAAGATAAACAAATAATGAAAATGCTGAAAATATGGAGAATTTATAGCCAAAATGAAGAAATAGAACATGGCCTAGAACAATTTACTCAGACTTGATTTCTCCTTATTGTCTTCCCAGATAACAAGTGATAAAAATCTAGCATTTTAAGCAAGCTAATCTCTCTGATACTTTATATCCGAGCAGAGCATAGAATATCACCATCTTTTTTTCATTTCCACTAATTTTAAATGTCCTTCATCTGCAGACCACTTTAGAATGTTTCATCCTTAGTTGGAATATATACTTCCTATATATTTATTTGAAATGTGTACAAATAGTCACATTTTCAATTAATTGATTAAAATTTTTCTGAGAATGGAAAGTAATCAATTGCTTTACTGTGGAAACAGATGGAATCTGAAAGTCGGATATGGAGAATCATTATTAACTCCTTCTGTCTTCATATGTCTGCCTTTAGCCTTGAGTAGTGATTTCTTAAAGGATATGCCCTTCAAAAGTCTCACATATTTATGAGGTAGCCCAAGGACATGAGTCATCCTTCCCCATTGCAAATGTAAAACCAAGAATTGGTTTTCAGATTCTTCAGCATTAGTAACTAGACTCCATAGTACACAGTCAAGAGGTACTGGGTAGGGGATTTTATTTTATGATTTATTTAAAGTTAACGTATATATCAGCTATTGGCTAAATGTCCCTTTCCATAAACTCTTAGAAAATGTGGGTTTTCCTAGGATTTTGCCACCACTATCGTTGCTTAAACAGAGCAGGCTGGCTCTTATCTTGGAAGCTTTGAGTTTTGAGTGTTGTTATCTCAGCTAGTCGTAAATGCATCCAACCTGCATTTCCATCTGCAGTGTTGGTGATTCCCTCCAGAACACACTGAGGCACACTCAGTTTACAGGCACAGACAACTGCGTTGGAGCTTCCTCCAAACAGAACACTATATGACCGAATGCAAATGCCCAGTTCTGATCATCGTTCACACAGTGAAAAGGGAATAAGCATCGCTGAATGGTCCTGAGTTTTCTGGTTCACAGACAAATAGAAAATAGCTAACAGAATGTATTGGGCTTCATGTGCATTTTGGCCACAGTACAAACTTTCTCCCTTTGCGATGTTGACTAAGAAGGACCCCTCTCATTGCAGTTTCATTCTAGTTTTAAACTTCCCTATCACAGATGATCAATTGCTTTAGAATAAATGGAAAATCCTTCTACTTCTCAGAGTGGTTTCTGGTATCCAATTATACAGGATTTTTGACCTGGCTGGACAGCAAATGTTAGCACAACTTCAGTACTCAGCAAGTCTGAACATGTGTGCGCTTGACTTTTATTAAACTCCTGCTGAAGAAACAGATTAATTGGAGGCTGAGTCACCGGCGAACAGGCGTTAAAGACAGAAGGACCTTCTCACATTTTGTACTGTTATCCAGGCTTATGCCATCTCAGGTTGGCAAGGAGATCCCAACCACAGTGTTTTGAAATATAACTGAAAGAAATTGTGGAATAACAGGTGCAAAAAAAAAAAAAAAAACAACCATGCAAGCTACTTATAAAATGTTGATCTGGTTCCTTCCCTTTTCTCTTTCCAAATGGCCACCTGACACTTTACAGGCTCAGGTACTACCCAAGTAGCATTTTACTCAGTACCAACACAATGGAGACTGACTTTGGAAGCCTGCAGCTACCACAGTTACACTTCAGCCATTATTACCCGATTATTACTCCCCCCCCCCCAATTAGACAATTATTTTAAATCTGAAACTGGCTACAAGCTCTGAGAAAGCTTTTGGATAGTCTGCACCACATGAGATGCTGGGAAAGCCCTTCTCAGCAGCCTGGTGTCTGTCTCTAAACTCTGGATGTCAGTCCCTTCTGTTCCCTTCCATGTTTAATCCTTTGCATTGTGTAAGATAAGCAGAATGATACAGCAACATTGCTATTGCCACAGGAACCAGGGGCTACAAGGGGGGAGGGGGAAGTTACAGATAGGCCCCAGGATAGATTGTGGAGAACTTTGGGCTTTACAGGACTTTCCCATGTGCTATCTTTCTTGCTATCTCTGTGAGATAGGTGTCACCAGACTTTTACAGCTGAGAATGTTGCCTTTTCACAGGGTTAGGACAGTTCCTAATGCCGCAGATGGGTTAAGTTAGATGGGCAGACTACCGGCCAGACCATCTGACTCTGGGTTTGCCTAGCAGTTCTGGAAGAACACGCCTCCTGAAAAGCTTGAAATGCTTTATGTCCGCCTGCATCTTTCCCACTGTCACATACGAGCCCTGTGGAGGCAGGAGCTTCCAATCGCTCTTCCAGCTTCAAGATGGGATTTTGACCTTTGGTTATCCATCCCAAGAACTAGAGAAATGCATAGCCGGTCAGTCACTAAGATCAGTTTGCTGCCTGACTCCAGTCAAGAGTGATCTATTCAGGTTCTTCATGGCATATGTCTGTCCATTGACATGCTCTTGCCATCACCTTGTGTTTCTGTGCTCTCGAGTCTTCTGGACAAAGCGCTGTAAGCATCAGTTTTTTTCCATGACAACTCTTCCTTGGTTCAAGCCGTTAACAGAAACACGGAAATGAGTCTCTGAGAGTAGGATTTCAGTGTTATATTTTTTAGGTCCCAGCTGTTAGAAATCAAATATTACTATGCAAATTGAGCAAGTTACTTAATCCATTACATTTCCAGGAGTCTCAGCTTTGCACAAAAATGATTCTGTAACGTTAGTGGAAAGTGAAGGGTGGAAAGGTTTGGTAGAGTTTCTTTACACTTGTGCCTTATACCAATGTTTTCCATCACAGTTTTCAGGCAGATCTATAACGTATTTATTGTAATTAAGTACCCTGAGGACACATGGCAAATTATTACCTATCATCATCTCAATCCACTTCAAATTAACATGTACATGACTCAGAGTATATGGTCATGCATCCATAACGTGAGCAAATCAGAGGCTGAGGTAGAAGATCACAAGATTAAAGACATCCTCTTCCACATAGTAAGTTTAAGGTCTACCAGGAAAAGACTCAAAAAAAAATGAAAGAATATGGATGCAGGTCAATGGTAGTGTTCTTGCCTAGCATCAACAATGATGAGTGTTCAATCAAAACTACTATAAATATTATAGTACATTATTCATATGAAATGAGCCTACAGTAGATACATTATTTTTTAACTAAGTACAGACAGTAATGTTAGAATTAACTATGTATCCTTTTTACTTTTTTTTTTAACTGTGAAGATTGGATGCTTAGGTCTTCTTCTCTAAATTCCATACTATATTATAAATAGTTAACATGAAATACATTGCAGAAAATTGTGGGATATTATTTAGCCTCAATTTCTAGTAGAGAAACCTTATAATGAGCTTTTCTGTATGTGCTTTGTAAGAGCTAACTGGCTACCTTCTGATACTTTTTTTTTTAACAACATTTCAATGTGGAATAGAGGTCCAAGAACAGAGTGAACTTTATTATACTCCAACAGTCCAATCCTGGTAAATCCATCCCACTTGCTAGATGATGTTACAAATGTCAAGATTAGTTTCTTCTAAAATTACCAGCGCCAAGTTGCATTCCATTTCTCATGTCATATAATATTCTGCTACCAGCATCCAGTTTAAAAGAGAGCATAAAGAATGTGTACACATACACACACAAAGAACCTGAGTTCTTTAAATGTGAACTGCATTTACATAAACTACATAGGATATCACAATGGGATTGTTTCCTATTTTTATATTTAGTCTCCTCTTTGTTTAGCCTAGGTAGGGAAAGATAGTTAGAGACAAGATGCTTAGATTTGAATCAGATGTTGTCTCCATCATAAGTAAATATAAAAGTTTAAATTTAAAAATAAATGACTCTTAAAACCATTTTTATTGTATTTTGATTGTTTTACTTCCTATGCATAAAATCTAAGCAGTCAAGATGTCCCCCTATAATTTCACCAAACCTTTGTTTTAAAGTATCTGAGAGGACATCATTCCATGTGGGAATATTACATACAGCCACTGATTCAAGAGTAACTGAGAACTTATGTACAAAACATTCTTTACATATTGACAAATATTTCTAAAAAATGAATTGGTATTTTTTGTTGTTGAGTGTTTTCATGAGTGACCTTTACCTCTGCAGACATATGCAGTTTTCAGTTTTTTGGGTGAGACTTTCAAAATATTTTTTTAGAGTGTTCAATGTTAGCAGTGACATTTTTACAGTGATTTCAGAGCCTTGTAGTTTAGAATATTCTATTTTCTTTATTTCTAATTACTTACAACACCCTCATTTTCAATCCTGTGCAGATGTAATTGACAGTGATGATATACAATATGTATGAAGTGAGCTTTTCACTATCAGTGGTGTGTGTCATACAAGACTCCATTGCAATATTTACAGTTAAACTAAACTTTTTAGAAGGAGCAAAATTGCATTTGTTTTGCAGATTTGCTCATCATTAAATGTGAAACATTTCACATTTGTCTTTTTGAGTAATTGGCTTTTTAAAATGATAAGGTGCTCTGAACACTTGTTATGTGGATAGGTCTGACGTTGTATCCCAGAAATCCATATGCCATACAGACAGAACAGAAGAAAGATATTCACAAGCATGTCACAGATTGGACTAAAGCAAGCCAAAAACCCAAGTGCCATGGCATTAACAATAGCACCAGATTTACTGTCACGATCGCAATCTGTGCTGCATCACAGACAGAAGGAGAACTTTTGATAGGTAACACCTCAGGGTTTTTTTTCCATCTTTTTGGCAAATTATCATTTATCATTATATTTTTGCCTGCCATATAATATTATTACAATGCTATGCGAAGTACAGGATCTGTTTAATAGGCCCCAACAAAAGGACTGAGTAATTCCGCAGGCCACGTAGGATGGAACAGATACGCAGATATCCTGTTGTTGTATTTCAGCTTTAACTGGAGCTAGAAACAGAAAACAGCTAAGGTACTGGTATTTTAGCTTCTTCAGAGTTCACAAAAGGAAAAGGATTCTTAGTGACAGGGAAAACAAAAGAATTACCCCTCTCGGGAACTTTAAAACTCTGATGTTTTTAAAATATGTGGTTCCCAAGGATAACAAGTCAAAGCTAATTTTATTTTGGAAGTTGGAAGGGTTTGGGTGAGAATATTTTGAACGTGGATGTGTCCATTCCTTTCTGGTCCATGTGCTCGCCCCTGCGATGCATACACAACGGGACCACTGTTCACAGCATGCCCCCAACAGCTACTTAACAATTACAGAATCACAGGGGCAAAGCCTCATGTTGGGACTACGGAAGGAAAAACCCCAGAAACACTGCACAGAGATTCCTTGGCATCAAATGAGAAACATCAGCCGATTGTTTCTCTTAATTGAAG
The DNA here is from genome assembly GCF_037038515.1 of Microtus pennsylvanicus. Lineage (NCBI taxonomy): Eukaryota > Metazoa > Chordata > Mammalia > Rodentia > Cricetidae > Microtus > Microtus pennsylvanicus. Next base: position 33,773,933 of record NC_134587.1, on the reverse strand, counting down.
GCTGTTTGGGGACCACAGTGAAAATATTCTGTTCTTCTATGTTTTGACTGTCTTCTGGCTGAGAGATTTCTGGAGGCCAGACTTCCTGGGTACTTTCTTTTTGTAAAAGAATGCCTAACTCTCAATGTTATCTAATTCTGTTGACATAATTACAAATATTAAATCTAATTTCATAAAGATAGAAAAGAAGCCTTAAAATCCGTTTTTTAAAAAAAGTAACAAGCAATATAAAATACGAGCTATTTAAATATAGCTACATAGGAACACAAGAATATTGATCTGCCAAATCAATGTTCACTTGGTTGGATAAATTAAATAAATTTTGATAACTGAGTGTGTATCATATGTTTGAAGTGAGTAGATTATAGTAGGTTTGTATGTTGCTTAAACTATGTCTCTCCTCACCAAATCTTCATTATTTAGTTCTTAGCATCCCTTAGACATATTTGAGACCTAGCCATAAGCATATCTTCACATTATCCTACTGCACAAAACCCATCTTCTTGTAGAGTTCTGAGAACTGGATTCCACGGATCTCTTCTGCTCCCCATGCCTCCCTTTCATTACACTTCATGTATTACTTCTGATTTTCAAACACTTGCCCAAATCTTTACTTATTCATCAGTCTATCTCAGGCACAGTTTCAAGAATTATAGAGAAACACAATAGTTATGACTTTTAAGTATATAAATGTTAATTAATGAGAAACAAAAAAGAAAACCACTCAAAATAAATTTAGATAATAAATTTGATAAACTTTACAAAAATTATAATATATGTATATAGATATACATATATCTATATATAGAGATAGATAGATATAGATGTGCTCTATCCAGAACTGGATGTCATGTATTATGAGTATAATAGTAATATGACTGAAAAATAAAAATAAATTTCAGGAAGTGTCCCGTATGTCAGAGCACATGAACATGAATTTTTACATAATTTTACCAAGTTCATAAAATAATTATAAAATTTGTTGTTGAATTTCTGCCCCAAGTCCATAAAGCCAACATGAATTCCTCTTAGTAATTTTAAACCAGAAAAACAACTATACATCAGATCACTTTGAAGTTGCAATGTGAGGCTTATATGAGTAAGACTTGAATATGTAGGTTGAACAAAAGTAGACAGCTGCATTATGGGATTTATTCACATGATATTACACTGAACTATCCACAGATTACATCAAGAGCCATGACATCTTAATCTTTTCAATGAAGATATTTTAGAGATGTTGAGAAACAAGCTGAAGCCATCATATTGAATGTATTAAATAGTTAAGGTCTTGAAAGGAAGGGGCCCAGAGCAAACATGGTGGCAAATGTGGCGGGAGTCAGTAGAGGATTGGAGACACTGATGGTTCTGAACACTCAGGACAAAATGAAGCAGTGAAGGGGGTATGGGAGACAAAAGGCATAGGAGCAGGAGAGTGGGTGATGAGCATGACAGTGACCCCAAAAGAGTGAGAGAAATCCTGGTAGGTGACCAGCATAAGAACAAATATTTCATAGAAAATAGAAAACATTATGGCTACCTTAGGGTAGATGTTGAATATGGGTATACACTGGCAGAAAGAGATGTCCTCTTGGTATTGACTGCAAAGTTTGCTTTTTCACTTCAACTAATGGAAAAGTCTTTCTCGTCATTAGGAACGTATCATCACCTAAGACAAGACTTTCTCCTAATTTTAAAACAAATATTAGGTGATGCATATGTGGCTTCCATTAAATTTAATTCTGCTTAATATTTCACCTAAATAGTCCTCATTTAGCTTACATATGATATTAACAGTTATTCATTCTTCAGCAGACACAATTCCTTGTCATGTGGCATGCACTGGCTCACAGCCATCTGTAACTCCAGTTCCAGAGGATCTGATTCATCGAATCTACATCAGACAAACATACACCCATAATTTAAAACAAAAAACCTATTTTTAAAAGATTGGGCATGGAATTCAATATTAATGCAATAGTAGGTAGAGACAGGGGGAGAGCTACCTCTTGATGGCCACCAGCCTTGCTCCAGTTTCTCTCAGAGAACTGGTCTCAAGGAATTAAAGGAGAGACTGAAAAGACAGGACACCCCATGTCCTCCTCAGGCTTCCATGTACACATATGTGTCTCTCTCTCACACAGACAACATTTATATAGCCCCCCACATACACACATATGCATACATCCATACAAATAAATAAATAAATAACCCTAGACAAATAATTTACCATCCAAACAGCTTTGCAGCAAAATTGCTGTCAACTTAATGTGCAAAAGGAGCCTGGCCTTTACCAAGCACATTTGTAAGCTTGACCTTGTAAAGAACCTGTCCCCATAGCAAAACACAGAACAACCATGAGCAAGTTCCTTCTTGTCTCTATGGCTTTGCACCATAGCCTTATTGAATGTTTGTTCATCATGTTGCTGTATTTGTCTCTTATGAAAATCAGTTATCCTCACAAATATGCTTACAGTTCTTTATCTCTGCCAGCAGACTGCCTGTATGAAATACAAGATAGCAATCTATTTATTGGACACATTTTATATTGTCACGTTTCTTGCACTTTATTTCCTTTTGTGCTTATGTTTTCATAAGTCCAAAGATTATCCCTCATTTTATACAACTTCCTTCCTCACCAGTGCTTTTAAACTCGTTGGTTGGGTGTACATTATTTGGGTCATGTGTTCATTTCTGCTTGTGTGCACTGTTTTGGGACATGAATATGTGCAGAACTTTCACATCAGCCTCTTTTGTGCTCTAATATTAAACCATACTTCTTTCATAGAGATCCATAGGTCTTTTTTTCTTTTAGCTGTAAAATCTGGTGATTCTGCATGGATATGGATGAGAATGCAAACTTTATGCTAAGTCTCCTGAAACACTTAAATATTACAACACCGAACTCATACTTAGGGTCTCGTGCATGCTAGGCAAGGGCTCTACCATGGAGCTCCACGCCTCTACAGCCTTGCAACTACGGAGCTTACAAATGGATGAGCTTGCATCTCCCTCTATATGTCAGGGCAGTTTTCATGTGTCAGATCATTGAATATTTCTGGTTCCATTTTATTTCAACATTTTCAACAGTACTAGTGATGAATCAATGTAAAATATCAATGTGAAATAATTTTCTCATGTCTACTGTCTTTCATAAATTAACTTACCTCAGGCAGTTTTTTTTTATTTTGCATTTTGATCCAATTCTTGTAGATTCTGCCATCCAACGTCCAGGTTTAAGAATTTTTAATTCTGGTTTTAGTGTCCTTTTGTTCTTTGGTATGTATAGATGTTACTACTTTCAAGGGAATAGTTTTTTTTAATGTCTGTTTTTTGTTGTTGCTGCTGGTTTCTGTAGTGGTGATGGGTGGGGAGACAAAGAAATGATCTCACCATGTAGCCCTGTCTGGGCTCAAATTCATAAACCCACCAACCTTGCCTTCTCTAGTGCTAGGGTGAAGGGTGTGTGCTGACACCTCTGACATTTACTTTCAATTTTTAATTGTAGAGCACTGTATTTAAGAAATGTAGCTTCAGAGGATATTTGCTGATAGATTCTTTGTGGCCTGATGTTTGAAATCTTGTTTCATTTGTTATGAGTGGAAATGTTATCCTCCTACTGTTTGTATGAATGTTATATGAAAAGATTTCAGATGTATCCATATATTTCTGGTTAATTTTGCTTTATGGACTTAGAGCTATAAGCAGACACCATTATTATTTCTTACCTAAAAATAATGTTTTAGCAAGGCAGTCTGGTCTTCATATAGAAGTAGCTGCCACAGAACATAAATCCCAGTTCTCAGTTTCTTGACATAGAGTTGATTTCTCCTCAGGACAGGTCATTGAGTCTATTATCTGTGAGGTAATAACTTGTGTGCCCTCCCTCTTAAGTTGACTTTCCTCTAGGTCATCAGAATTCTGCCCATTCAGGTCCTGGATGGGAGAAAGTATCAAGGATTATTCAGCTATTAAAGAATTGCTGAAGTGTTGGCTGTCTCTCACATGTAAATAAGGAAGAGGGTCTAGCTGTCTTTCCACAAGGAAAAAGATTATTTTGGTAAAAAAAATAGAAATATTTGGCTCACAAGTTACTGCTCATCCTTAGAACTTCTTTTGTTTTCCCGATATGGAAACTGCAAGATTTTTATAACATTTCATTAGCATAAATTTGCATCCTTCATTTTCAACCTCATTCTCTTTTTAGTTTTGTCTCAGAGAGACATACACTGATTTGTTGTTGTTGTTTGTTAACCCAACCTAGAAGCTGTAATTGTTAATGGGAAAATGTAATCATTTCAAATTTTTAAGGGAAAGTGTGTTTGATAATTCTGTGACTTTATTTCGTATTTACTTTTAGACTATAAATGGTCTTATATATTTTGTTATCATTTTCAAAGCTTAGGAAAAATATAGCTGGATAGTGTTTTTTGAAATTTCCATTGACTGAATGAGTCAAGGTTACAATTATGTTCTCCTCCTGCTTTATGGCAATAGAATAGAATTCATCCTTGCATTCAGCCTGTAGTTTGTCTTTAGTTTCCCCAGTATTGTCTTCAAAAGCTTTGATCTCATGTTTTCTTTTATGTCACAAATTTTCCTTTGTGGTATTGTAACTCCTCTACTTCTTGCTATTTTAAAGTGTGTTGTTCTGATAATTATCATTGTAGCAATTATTAATTAATAACTATCCATGTATGTTTGCAAACTGACTGTTCTTGCTAAATAATTTTTAATTATCATTTCTATTCATTTGTTTACTCTTCTTAAAATGGCTCACGCTTCCATATTTTCCTGTGAGGTTATTGAAAAATCACATACAATCTTTTCTCATTTCTTAGAAAAAAATGTTTTTCTTGTGTCCAGTTTTCTTTCTGACTTCTGGGTCTCTATGGATCTGTTACTAGTGTTGTTTTTTTTTTGTAATATTTTCATGAGTAACAAGAACCAAAATATTGCATAGACATTACCCATATATACATAGCAATCAACACAAAACATCATTCTAAAAGAAGCTATCATTTCTCCTTAGGAAATCTTACTCAACTCCCTTCCTACCCCTCCCACCCCATCTGTGCCTCCATTTCTTTCTCCTCCCTACCCTTCCCTTCCCTTCCTTTCCCTCCTCTTGTTTCTTCTCATGTTAATATACCACTGTATTCATGAACTTTCCAACTGTGCAACTCTGCTTCTATTTCTTCCTAACTGACAAAACTGGGTGAGGTTAGTAAAATCTCTAAAACTGCACGTGTAATTTATCTACTCTAGTTTGAAGACTATATTGACATGGCCCACAGAATCAACTAAGTATGGCTCACACAGGGTTTCACAAAGACTGTAGTGGCAATCATGTAGCCTGCATTGGTTTTTGCTAGGTCCTCTGCATTTATGGTGTGGTTGTTTAGCTTGACTGTTTGTGGGACTCCTAACAATGGGAGTTGGGGTTGTCTCTGACTCTTTTGCCAAATCTTGTGACCCTTTTCCTCCTCTTGGATTGCCTTGTCCAAACTTGATATGAGGGCTTGTGCCCAGTCCTATTGCACCTAGTTATGCCATGTTTGCTTGATGTCCCTGGAAAGACTGCTCTTTTTTGAAGGGTAATGGAGGAGCAGTGGATCTAGAGGGGAAGGGGAGGTGAGGGAAGAAATGGGGGAGTAAATGGAGGAGAGACTGTTGTTGGGATATGCTACATGATCGAAGAATCTTTTCTAAAAAGAGCTATTTGACCATATCTTCAAATTGATGGTGTGTTTAGGATTGCTCAGCATCTCCTTCCTAAAACTTTCTCCTCCCTTGAACTATCTGGCTAATAATTCTCTTTTATTTATTTATTTTTTTGCCCTTTCAAGTGACTAAGTTTTTACACAAACTTAAAGTACCTCAAGTAAGTAACATTTCTGCCTTTTAGAAATTAAAGTTTCATGTTTTTCACTGTGGAGGTTTTGGCCTGAGTCAAGTCCCTTCATCACTTAGAAGTTTCTGTTCAATGAGGGATTTTGGATATAATAGAAATATAAGTCTTTCCGTTAATTTTTGATTTGACATTTACATTTTATATTTGTTATATAAAATACACAACATCCCAATACTGCCATTTTTAATTATGCGTATTCAACATAAAATGCATCTATTTCTAACGTCTTTTGTCTTTTGAGACAAGATAAAAGGTATATATCATCTTATTACCTAGCCCAATCGGAAGCCACCACATTCTAGAAATAGCTTACTCTAAGGCGACTTTAGCTTCTGGGAAATGCTTGCCTGTTAAAGCACGTTAGTTGAAGATACAAGTCTAACACATTGACACATATATCACACACCCACACCTACCCCTGGAACAACAACAACAACAACAACAACCTCATTAAATTTAATGAGGCACATGGTGCTATTTTTGATGGGACACTAATGAGAGAATTTTTTTAAACCAAATAGAGTCTTATTAATTTGTGTCAGGAGTAGGAATGGAGACAGTCGTATTAGAAGTGTTAATTCTAATATGGGAATATCTCCAATGGTCCTTTAACTGGCTTAACCAAGTATTTAATTGAATGTATCGAGCTTTGTGTTAATATTTCATGGCTTAAGATTATCCCTATGTCCAGAATAAGCTTTCTAAAGACTTGTGATTGTTCACCTGCATATCTCCATTATAATGGAGAGAACTTTTCACATTCTCTTTCCCTACTATAGAACAAGAAATTCAAATTATTTCACTTTCATGGTTTTTAAAATGTAATAGAAGAAATGAAATTAATAGGTTGATAATTTAAATATAACTAAAAAATTCATACTGGAACAGTATAATTCTAAAAAGTAATATTTAGAATACCAAAACTTAATAATATCTCAGTTAAAGTTTATTTTAATTTTCATTAATTTACATTTATTATGCATATAATATATATGTTACATATTTATCATATATTAAATTTTATATTAATAATAAAATACAAAACTTATATCAATTAATTTGGGTGGTATTTCTTCTGCTGATGATCAAGAAACCTGAACATAAATGGAGCTATTTAAAAAAAAACATGCTTAATGCATCCATTGACTAACAACAGTCTCATGTGCCTATATATATAATATGCCCAATGTCAGTCAGTGTTTTCTTATATAACATTATTATTCCACCTCAGAAGGAAAAAAGTATGGAATATGAGATGGAAATATAAGACGAACTGTTTGACAAGTCTTGAGTAAGCCACTACTACTTTGTGTCAAACAATGATATGTGTTTATGCTAAGTCTTAGAATATACGGTAGGACCTAATAGTTAAACACACAAAACATTTTACCCTTGTGGAATTTATATTCTAGTTAAGGAGTCCAGTACAGGCTAAACCATGGAATAGAGTAAAACCTGGTATATTAGAAGTTGTCATAATAACTAGAAAATTAAAGCATAAAGAGACCAGAAATTTAAGAAGGATGATCAGAGAAGGTTTTGTAAATACAATATTTAAGCAAAATCTAAAGAAGTTGCAGGTTATCTGCTGTAAGGTTTTGCTCCTGACAGCGATCATGATAGTTTCAATCACTATGGTGATGAAAATGATGATACGGTAGGAAAGGATACATTATTTAGGAAACTTTAAAAACTACTTATTTGGAAGATTGCCGTGCCATGCAGTTACTTTAGGAATGGCAGCAGTCTTTAATTCCGTATTTATTACACTAAAATAAAATGTCTCTGTAGATGTAGGCATTAAGGTCATTGCTGACCAGCTGTGTGGTAAAGCAAAGTCAATCAACAGCTTCCAACCAAAGCTACAATGACAAGGACCTTCCCATCATAACTATGGGGACTGTTCCTATTACAGCCATCATGCTGATTGCCTGTTGTCCACGTTTCTCTACTATTATTTTATAGATTTATTAATAGTATACACTGTATTCATCTTTTCACTCTGCATAAAAGGAAAGGAATGCCTGGCATTTGTGACAACTGTAGAATGCGAGGGTAATTTCATTATCTGGATATTTGTTGAGATATTCCTAATTTGAGAGCTAGAGATATATTAATAAACCCTAAGAAAAAAGTTCTGAAATAATGGGGTTTGTATATTGGCAGACAATAGTCATGGTAAACTAAGCAAAAAGTGCATATTATTTCAGTGAAATGTTCTGGAAAAAATCAGGTCTGGAGAGAGCCAAAGTGGCTGGGAGAACAAAAGGGTACATCCTAAGAAGTGTCAGGGAAGGCTTGAGGCAGCAGTCTGAAGCTGAGTCATCGCTGAGGGCTGCGGTTTATCTTCAATGCATTTTCTGATGGAGGGGGTGTAAATCTAAAAGACTCCACAAGCAGCTAGTGGACTAACGTGGAGGAGCATGGAGGGAGTAGAAGGGGAGAGAAGTCGGCAGCCGCAGCACTCAACTCATACAAACGTTTTCATCGTCCATAGAGTCTCTGTTTCTAGGGTAAGAAGATCCTCCCATGGTTACATGGATGCATTGGAAGTGTGCGGACCTAAGTTCCAATCTCAGCTTGTCTTCTAACTGCTGGGGATGCAGTGGTAGGCAGAGTCCTGGAGCTTACTTGGATAGCCAGCTTAGCCCACTCGGCAAGTACCAGGTTTTATGAAGCACCTGTTTTCAAAAGGTAAAGGATGTCTCAGGAGCAGTACTAAAGGTTGTTCTGTGGCCTCCGTGGTCTCCATGAATGTGCACATACATGTGTAGTGTACCCACGCTGTCTCTCTCTCTCTCTCACAGACTCACAAAAGTTTATTCGAAGTGGAGGTATGTGCTCCGATACTGATTTGTGATAAGAACACACACATGTACTCTGTGCAGCTTTCATGAATACAATATATTATCATCAGTGTGTCAGTAGGATACACAATTAATTATTTCCCCATCTAGGAACTGGGTTCGATGTATGCTTGGAGTAATATCTCTCTGTGTCCTCTCCTAGTGCTCCACGGGCACTGGTTACCACCATTTCTGTTTTTTATGATTGTGAAATTGATATTATATTACATATATGAATTAAATTATGCAATATTCGTCCTTCAGAACCTTTGTCCTTTCATTTAATATCCTCCAGGACCATTCATGTTGACATAAAAAAAAACAGAATCTACATGTTATTGTAGAATAGCATTCCATGATATGCATACACCACGCATGCACACACACAGCTACAAACACACATATGTATATATATATATATATATATATATATATATATATATATATATACACATAATACATACATATACATATATATCACATTTTCTTTGTTCATTAATGCATTGGTGGCTTAGTTTGAGTCTGTAACTTTGCTATGAATAATATACAAAATTCATGGGAATGTATCCCTTACATTTATTGATTTCATTTACTTCATAAAGATACCCAATATTAGGAATGCCCATGGTCTTATTAATTTATTTTGTCATTTCTTTCAACTGTGTAATGAAAATATATATGGCAGGTTAAGAAAGGAAGTGTGGAAATCAGTTAGCAAATCTTCATTTAGGAGGTGAGTCACTCTTGGCCTGATGTAAAATGATAAGGGGATAAAAACTGTAGTTAGAAATGTTTTAAATAGGGTAGTTCAAGAGGAAGATGCTAAAAACATCTTGCTTGACTTTAATCACAGAATTTCAAGTAATTGTAAAATGTTATTTTCCAGAGCAATAAGAAAAGTAACTAAGTAGTTTGCACCCCTAATGTTTAAATCTAGAATACTCCGAGATAAAAATTAAGACCAAATAATGAGCTGACTTCCCTGGGTTTGCATTCCTTCCTAATCATGAATCTTATTGTGTGCTATACACATTAAAGAGTTGGGAAGATTGCAAGAAATGGAGGCAAAACCTCCTTCATCTTGCAGTTACATTCCAGTCAGCACTGACTCATGCTGTCCTGGCTTCCTAGTGGCTGGTGACATTAAAGCACCATGCGCTATAGGCTGGTGTCTGGTCCAAGACTCATGCTTGTGAATGGCAGACTCAGATGTGACTGCAGAGCCTCTGTGTTTATATTTTCATTGTACTGTCTATCTGATATATTAGAAGTTACAGTGTATCTTTGGATAGGCATTATCAAGACAAAAGAGAAATTAAAGATATTCCCAAACTTGGAAAATGGGGTATATTATATATCCAAGAGATACTATGTTACATGATGACTGAAAATTAAGAAGAATTTCTAGAAACCCCATGAGCAGAATTTTGGATAAAGGTAGCAAGCTGAGCCTAAATAAAGCTGTCTGCAGCGGGTTTTTTTTTTTTTTTTTTGTGGGATGCAGCTTTGTGTCCCTGGTCTTTACAAGACACAGCTCAGACCAATACACATGAGAAATTTTTGAAGTGAAAATGCTACCATCAGAAAACCTGTACAGTTTGGAACTAAACGCTTCTAGCATCGCTTGATAGATAACAATGTGTGTAGAGAATGAGCCTCTGAGAAATACTTACCATGGTCCCTGTGACAGCAAGGAGGGATTACAAATCATGGACCTCTTGGGGTCACCTGGGAGTGATGATTGGCCCTCCACTTGATGGTGCATTAAAAAGAAAAGAAGAAAAGAAAAGAAAACCCTCCATTTACTTGTTCTTAGTTCTTTGGGGTCCTAATTGTTTATTCGCAGGGACATAATTAGTCCTCTGCATCTGAACACGGAGGTACTGGAGAAAATTTGAAACCAGTATGTATCTTAGAGTGAAAGAATGCGCAATACAAATGAACCTTTAAAACTTAGTATACATGCTTGGTTTCTGAAGAGGAAGTATTGCTATTTGCAAAATTTTGATTCTTCTCAAATTACTATAGAATTTTATGAACTCCAGTGGGTTTTCTGCATGAAGATAAGACGAAATATTCAAAATTTGTTGGCAAGATATATAATCAAGAAAAAAATAATAATATTATAAATGAATAGCAAGTGAGACACTCCCTAAGAGAAAAAGAAGAAAAATGAAGAAAAGTTGGTAGGCTGTAATTTGTTCCTCTGTAATTCCATCTTCTTGGAGACTGTGGAAGCAGGAGTTATGAAATTTTGGGGGTTTAGGGGCAACCAAAGCTATATAGTGAGACCCTGTCTCAAAGAAATAAAAAGAAAGAAAGAAAGAAAGAAAGAAAGAAAGAAAGAAAGAAAGAAAGAAAGAAAAAGAAAGAAGGGGGAGGGAGGGAGGGGAGAATAAATTTGGAATTAAACAAATCAAAATTAAATCAGTAAATCAAAAGAGAGGTCATAAAACAGACTAAAGGTCTCTCACTGCAAACCACATCCGGCCTGCCAAAAGGGTTCTGAGAGCAAAGGTGCTTGCTGCCATGTATGGCAAGGTAAATTTGAACACCAACACCTGGTTGCTGGAGAGAATGAACTGTTTGCCAAGTTGTCCTTTGACTTCTTTACGCCTGCACGGTACATGCAGCTACACACGTGTGCACACAAAGCAAGTAAATCAAACTTAAAAAAATGATTCGTGTAGACCACAATAGAGAAGTCACAAATCAGTGGGAAGAAAAGAAGATTAAACAGGACAGGAAGCCACTGAACAGGCTGAATATATAGAAGAAAATTTAAAGCATTAGTGTCCCTGTGCACACACACACACATCTAAAAATAATATCATTTACAGCATTTCGAAAATTGGGGGGAAATGAGTTACAACCTAATACTTGAAAATAAAAGAAATTGGGAGCCTAAGCAGTTTGGATGCTCACCTTACTAGACCTGGATAGAGGTGGGCGGTCCTTGGGCTTCCTACAGGTCAGGGAACCCTGATTGCTCTTCGAGCAGATGAGGGAGGGTGACTTGATTGGGGAAGGGGGAGGGAAATGGGAGGCGGTGGAGGGGAGGAGGCAGAAATCCTTAATAAATAAATAAATTAAAATTAAATAAATATAAATATGACAACGAAAAAAATTCAACAGTTAATTGTCATAATATAAAATAAAAATAACACTCTAATCTATAGATTCAAAAAGTATCATTTAAAATTGGGATGTTATATATAGTAATTTTTCTAAAAGTTTAGTAGGCTTATAAATCTCTTCAAAGTATTAAAGATTAATCCAATGAAAATTATAAAATTTAAAGAATGTCAGCAGCAATATCGAAAAAGGCAAAATATTTAAATGACTATAAAAGAAATACAAAGCTAACATAACTGTTTTCCTGTAGAATTCATTAGTTATTTAACATTATCTTTGGGAAAATATGAAGTAAAAGCATCTCACTTTTAAATTTTGGTGAGCTAAGACAGCTTTGGGCAACTTCTACAGAACTAATTAATTAATTAATGTTATATTTCATTAGCCTTTCTAAATTTGAACTTTGGACACAGCACTTCTCTTTCTAAGAATTGCTTGTAGGACAGACAAATATGAAAAAAATATTTAAAGGACATGTTAATTTGGTGTTCCTCATTCATTACGACAAAAAGTTAGGAGCAAATAACTGATGAAAGCAATTGAAGGGCAAGTGTGCTATGGTAGGTCCCTGTAGAAGGATGGTATAGAGCCGTGGAGCTGATGATGCTCACAAGATGCTGTTAAGCCACGGAGCTTATGATGTTGTTCACGGGATGATGTTAAGCCATGAAGCTGATGATACTCACGGGATGGGGTAGGGTCATGGTGCCCATGGAGCTGATGATGCTCACCGGATAGTGTTAAGCCATGGATTTGAGAATGTTCACAGGATGGTGTAGGGCCTGGGAGTTGATGATGCTCACAGGCTGGTGGGTGTCCATGGAGTTAATGCTTCAGGATTGTGCCAGAGAAGAACCTTGATGACATAAGGTTCAAAATACAAAAAGGTATGTTTAAATTTGACCCACATATGAAAGAAACAAATATAAACTTATGCAAAAATATAATATGTATAAAGAATATATAAATTTATTAATACAAATCAATATAGCTAGAAATAAGATAATTATTGAGTTAAGTGATTACCTATGGAATTAGTTTCTATTTTATAATTTTTCCATATATTTTAGTGTATATATATATATAATTAGGATTTTTTTAATATAGTTTCTTCATAAAGCCAATGTGCACTAATGTCTGAATAAATAATTATAAAAAGTTATTGTCTAGACATTTAACTGTTTCAAAGGCTTTATCTAAAAGGAAAATATGATAATTAAAATGCCAGACCTTAGACAGAAGGTTTAGGGAGTTAGTTTGTCACCAGAGAGTCTTCTTAGAGCTACCAGAATCACAGTACATAGAAATTGGCAATACTGCCAATATAAGTTTTAAGTTCAGGTCAGCATATGGATACTGAAATCTCACTTATGGGATGTGTGGGAAACTGCAGTTCATCAATATGTAAGGAGAGTATTCAAAGCTTCTCAACTATACTGACAGTTTGGAATTTAGCAAACAACCAGCTATATACAAGAAGACTCAATTTATTTATTTACTTCTTTTTTGAAACAGAGAATGTTATGTAAGTGTGACATATATAAATAAAAGTAATTGGAAGGTTGGGGAAATGAAAGCAATATCAGAGTACCATGAACCCTGAATTATAGTCTTGTGAATTACAGTCTTGTGGGGGAATAACGTAAAAGAATCAAATGATCTGGGCAATGTTTCCCATATGCCTTTGGTACACCAGCTCCATTTTCTCTCACTCCATAATTTTATCACCTGAATTGCATTGCAATAAGACTGCTAAACACAAGTTGCAGCTCTCTCATGAAATTGACGCACATAGGAAACTTTCACCACACTTAGTAATCATAGTGGGAGTGTTGTTTAAAAGCTTTGATGTGGGCCAGGCACAGAGGTACACATCTTTTTTTGTTTGTTTTTTGAGACAGGGTTTCTCTATAGCTTTTGGAGCCTGTTCTGGAACTACCTCTTAGAGACCAAAGAGGTCTCTAACTCACAAAGATCCACCTGCCTCTGCCTCCCAAGTGCAAGAATTAAAGACATGCACCACCACTTCCCGGCTAAGGTACACATATTTAATTCCAGTTCCAGAGAAACAGAGTCAGTCAGATCTCTCTGAATTAACACACATACACACAATTAACACACATACACACAATTAACACACACACACACAGAGAGAGAGAGAGAGAGAGAGAGAGAGAGAGAGAGAGAGAGGAGAGAGAAAGACAGAGACAGAGAGAGACAGAGAGAGACAGAGACTTGATGATGTACCTAAAATTTTTGCCAAAGTTAACTAAGAAGTGTTTGGAGTTTACTCTCAAATATTAGCATTTGAAAGTCAGAACTTCCTATCAGGTATCTCCCTGGCAACATCAAGCACCAGGGCATCTGCTGATGGCCATCAGTCTATGAAGTCATGTTCTCAAATAGTGTTTATTCCACATCTGTGATTTCTGTACTACAAGGCCCTGGGGACTTAAACCATATGTACTGTATTTGCATTAATGGGAACTTGAGAAGGAGAGTCCATAACACTTAAAATGTTTAGCTTTCTCCCTCCCATAGTGTGGGCACATGCTAATAACTACTCCCAGACCTTGTATGGAGGAACTGTAGGAAGCAGCATGCAGTACGCTCATTGTTTTAATTCAAGAGCCTTAAAAAACAATAGTTGCCATCCGTGCCTCTGATAGTTTGCCAGGTTTTCAGCTTCTTTGGTTTTCCCCTCTTCCGTCATGGTGCACTATCTCAAATGCATTCCAAACAGCATATTATCCCAAGTCTTTGTTTCTTCTTCATATATATATAGTCACTCTTTCTTTAAAGTATATTTAGAAAATCCAGGGCCTTAGCCAAATTCCAAAGAAGCACATCTTAACTTTACTTGCAAGAGGCAGGAAATTGCTTATCAGCAATGAGTCCCCCACTTACAAGGTTGTTGATTGCCTGACCCTAAAAGTCAAAAGGACTATAGGAGACACTGTGGGTTCAAATATCCAAATCTTATCTTACATGTGGGAACTTTTGAAAGCATCTTTTAAACAGAGAGAGAGGGAGGGAGGATGGGAAGGATGGGGGAAAGTGGGAAGGAAGAAGGAGGAGGGAAGAAGGGAGGGAAGGAGAAAGGGGAAAAAAGAGGGAGGGAGGGAGGGATGGAGGAAAGAGACAGAAAGACAGAGAGAGACAGAAGTTTTGTAAAGGAGTATAGTTTTAAAAC
This sequence comes from Microtus pennsylvanicus, assembly GCF_037038515.1. Classification (NCBI taxonomy): domain Eukaryota; kingdom Metazoa; phylum Chordata; class Mammalia; order Rodentia; family Cricetidae; genus Microtus; species Microtus pennsylvanicus. The sequence continues at coordinate 33,758,845 of NC_134587.1, read as the reverse complement.
TACATCTCTATAGGAAGCATGCATGAGATTGCATTCAGGGCAATTCAATGGTTCCTGTAGCCAGTCTGAAAAGTTAAGGCCAGTGTTGTTTTAATGAAATAAAATCAAGAAAGAATAGAATACAATAGAAAATACCAGACCATGTTTCTTTTAGTAAGGGGGATATTCTTTTAATAGTTTTAAAATTATATAAGGTAAATATATAAATGCACAAATATACACATAGTATAAGTATTCAATACTACATAAAAATAGAGATAGATGGAAAAATGAAGACTAAGGACTAGGTAGATGACGTGTGTGGTGTGTGTGTGTGTGTGTGAGAGAGAGAGAGAGAGAGAGAGAGAGAGAGAGAGAGAGAGAGAGAGAGAGAGAGGGAAAGGGTGTGAAAAAGATAAAGAGAAACTCAGATAAGGGTTGGCAACATAAATATATTTCTTACCATGGATCATGGCCAAAGCCGTCTGAAAGCCAGATTATGCCTCCAGGCCAGTGGCTCCTTTAACTTTGGAATAAATTTTTCTCTTAGAGCCTCCTCCATCTGCTTTTAGGCAAATTTCACAAGCTGCATATAAACCTAATCTAATTAAATCTCGAACTTTTAAAGAAAATTGTGGAGGAAACTCAGTAAACTGTAGACCCAATGCTATAAGCCATTCATCAAGGGTAGCAGATTACAAACTCAGTGATGCTTCTTGTAACAGAGAAATGTTCTCATGAGAAAAATGTTCCTTTTAAAGTCTTAATCCCTAGGACTCCGGAGAACGGTCCCTGGCACATTAGTTTAAAGGGGGTCTCGGGAATTAGGGGGACAGTTCTGCATTGGTAGCTTTAGATATCATTTCATCAAGTTAGATTATTGCTTGGCATTAGGAATTACCTGGCTAATAACTGTGAATCTGACCTGATCTAGCTGGCGGGATGCTGTAGTTTTAGTAAGGCATATTGGGAAAGTTTGTGCTTGTCCCACTGGAGAGTGGCATGTATGCTGGACAGAATACAAACTCTAAAAGTTAGGCCAAGAACATGGGCCTAACATGTTTGAAGGCATTCATTATCCCCAGAAATAGCCGAGACTTTTTCTTTTTATGGGTATTTATTTGTGTATTGTGTGGGCACGCACATAGAGGCCAGTGGACAGCCTGCAGGAATTGCTTTTGTTGTTCCACTAGGTTGATTCCAGGAATCAAACTCAGGGTGTCAGTCTTGGCAAGCATCTTCATCTGCTGAGCTATATTGCCAACCCAATAAGGACTTGAGATCCATTTTGGCAGTCATTAACTATACTATCATGGCTATTTCCAGATAATCTAATAATCAAGCTACCTCAGAGGTATGCATTGATTATTCTATTTTTTTTTTAATTCTGAGGATTGCCTTGACATCCCTATTGCAGCTGAATATTATCTTGAACTTCTAAAATGGCTCCTTCCCGAGTATTATGGGATTACAGATGCACACCATACTCAGATTATAAGACTCAAAGTCTATGGACTTCCTGAATGTTAGACAGGCACTCGGTCAACTGTGTTACGATGTGGATATGTGAGCTTGCTGGGCAGTGAATTTAAAGTACTGGTAGAGGGGAAAGAGTCAATGAGGATTGAAGACACACAGCAGAATGTTGAGCCCAGTTCTTAACAGTGTGACTAGCAAAAACATCTTTAACAGCTGAGTCCATTATATAAGCTACCACAATGAGTAGAGACAAACCATGAAAGCAGAACAGAATATAGTGAGAAGCTGAGCTTGGTAGAACTCAGTGCTGATGGCCAAGTGAATGTTCAATTTGAAGAGTTGGAGATTGTGTAAGGTCTTCTTAGGATAAAGGAACAGTCTTAATTAAACCTCAAGCATCTTAAAAGTCAGAGGCGGAGAAACAAGCTGTCTCAGCTTTGTGGAAAGGAGAGTAAAAAGCCAAGCAATGGAAAGAGTGTTAGAAAGCTCAGGCCTCCATGAAAGAGTCACTGTATGTCAAGTAAAAGTGGTATATCATCTTTTCAGAGAGAGATACATTGGCACAGCTCACCCAAAACAGCATGCTGGGTTGACAGTCAAAGAAGTGGTTGTGAAAAGATGTCCACACGTCTAGCCCTGTCATGGGGCCCATTCTGTGTCTTCTCCGTGGCCAGTCACTTCTTCCTTCTGGTCTACCAAGTCATATGCCACCTAAATCACAAGGCCTTCTGTTAGCTGGTACCACAACTCTTCTGAATCAGCCTAGGGCAGCTGAGCTTTCGTTCATTCTACTGACAACCTGTAGTACGCCAGGTTTCTCAATCAAGCACAAGCACATCTCACCTTCAGAATCTGAACTCTCTTAGTGCTGTGTAAAAGATGGATAAGTATAAAACTTTGGAGTCACAATGTGATGGAGCAGGTACAGACTGTCAGAGAGATAGCTTCTATATAGCCCCTAGAGACATTCACTGTTTCCCAAAGAGATGATGCCTAAGGAGTTTCCAGAATTATGAGGGAAGTTTGTAAAATCCAAGTGACAATTAATGAATCAATCAGCCAAGTATTAACCACATTGTTTGTGCTTATGGTGTGTCAGATGCTATTGTGCTATTTGTCATAGATTATATTTCTTGTAGCCCTTATGATGTTGTGTGAGGTAGGTAGTAACATATTTTTTCAAACTATAGGTAGACATGTAAAAGCACAGATTCTAAATAACTTGATCATGATTAATAAGGAAAATAAAAATGGAAAAAATAGAGACAAATTATAAAGTAATAAATTAAGATTATAGCAATGAGTGGAGACAGAGAGTTGATTATACCACTCCAATCACCATCAAGGAAGTTAGTCCAGAAGTTATGGCAAAGTATCTAACATGGAAGAAATGTGCACTAATAGGACTGAAATATAGATTTGTCACTTTGGAAATCTAATATTTAGCAATACTAGTTCCCAAGAGAGAGACACGTGTACATCCAAGTTTTTTTCTGGTCTTATGGTAACCGGGAAATGGAGTCAGCCTGGATATCTATTAACTGAGTAATGGATGATGAAAATATGTTACATTTACACAATGGAATTTTGCCCATCCATAAAGAAGAATAGAAAACAAAAATTGTGAATTTCACAGGAGAATGGCTAAAACTGGGAAATGCTACTGTGAGAACTAGTGTATATATTGATTTTAAAAAACTAGAGATATATCTGTGATAAGAAGAAATAAAAGGAAGACTTTCAGGAGAAGGGTGGGGAAGGCAAAAAGAATACATATCATATGAAAGTAGCAGAGGGTATGCTAGGGAGAGAAGGGTCGGATAATCTGGAGCAGCAGGAGATGAGTGGTGTCAACCAAAACTAAATATGTATGAAAATGCCATAAAAAAACCCCTTCTATCTATAAATGACTTAAAAAGAAATGTCAGAAAAAAAGAGCTTGAGAGTTTATGGAGAGAACTCACTGGGTTAAGTTCCTGCTGTGTAAGCTCGAGGACCTGACTTCGCCACCCCTCGAATATGCCAGAAGCCAGGCATGGGGAGGGGGATGCCTGGAGCCCCAGTCTTGGTGTGGAATGGAGACAGCCAGAAGCCTACAGTTCATTGACTAGTGGCTCTGCTGAGTTGGACGTGAGCCTGAGGTATAATGGGAGATTTCTTTCAAAAATAAATGTGCAGAGTCATTGTCAACCTTAAGGTTCTCCACACCAGTCCACACACATGTACACACATGCAGGTACATACCTCACAGACACACAGCATCACGTGCAAGTTTAAAAACAAACAAACAGACAAATAAATAAATAGAGTTTAGTTAATTCTATTATTTAAGAGCACATGTTTAGGACTAGAGAGATGGATCAGTAGTGCCTACTATTCTTCTACAGTACCTGAGTTAAGTTCGCTTACATAAGGGGATCACCAGAGGATGCTAAGGAAACTCCACTTGAAGGATGAGTGAAGGTCTAGAGGCCACGTGAGTAGCAAGCGGGTAGCAGCCTGTCTGTGTCCTGCAGGGCTGTACCTTCCTGATCTTGCAGTCTCTGATAAGATGCACCTGTCACCATCCTCTTCTTTTCTTCTATTTAACCTCTCTAAAATTCTAAGATTCTCCTCCAACATTTTCCTCTGAGCGGTCTACTTTACTACCAGAGAGGCTGGCATTTTCCCTAAGAATCCTTATGCTTCTATCATCACCGTGAGTTAGTTGATTCCCATGCTGATTTTTTATGTCCTACTGAATATTCTTCTTGAGAACAAGGGCCACTGCTAACTTGTTTGGGGTTGCCTCAGTTCCTAGAGTTAAAACCAGGGCAGAGCTTTGGGTTAGTAGGCATCTCAAGATCAGTGATTGCTAGGTGACTCCTCATGTTTTGAGGGGAAACAAGCAACACAAGTGTCCAAGTATGTGCAAAATTAGACCTGGTTTACACCTATTTTTTTAAGTAAGTTGTTCATAGGAATTACTAAAGTACTAGTGGTTGGCATCAAAATAGCAGTTTAGATAGTAAATTATTTGGTCCTCCTACTAACAGAACAACCCAAATTTCTTTTCGTAACACTGCCATTTGTACAAACTGCTGTTTCCAACACAGGCACCATTTTGTATCCTGTAATAAGGTGTGTTTAGGTTTGGGTGTATGTTTTTATCATAGCATGGAGTGATAGGTCATCCTAGATACACCTATTTCCCTGTTGCCCAGTTGATACATTCTACTGTCTAATATAGTCACAGGTGATTTTTCTAAGTGTTGCTCAATTCTCTCTGTGTATCTCTGTGTATATATACCACTGCATCAACGATGTATGTTCATATATATGTTGTATATATTATATATCAACAAACTATTATTTTAGAAACATGTTAGTTTTGAGAAATATTCTCATTCTGTGTCCCCAGGTAACCCAGGGAATTTGCAAGATTCTCTTGTCTCCCAAGTTCTGGAATTACTGATGTTGTGCCACCATATATGACTTCATGATTGATTTAACAATAATTACTTTAAATAAACAGGTATTCTCCCTTAGGTCAGATTACTTATTTTGTGCATTTTCAATATAAATTGATATTTCTTCAATGTATTTAATGGAAATAAAGAACACCCCTATATTCATGAGCTTCTAATTAAACAGATAGTTAGTCTATCAACCTTAAGGAATGATTGTGCTAGTTAATAAAGAATTCAAAGACAGACATCACTAGACTCTTGATTCAGCACAATGTCAAAATGATCAGAAATCAAAAGCAAAGTTTTCCCTTTCCTTCTTGAATTATGTAGCTCAGCCTCAGAAGACAATGTCATCAGTTGATCTCCAGATCCTCGTTCAGTAATGCTTCATCTTCCCAAAGCACACAGCCAGACTGCAAGGCAGGACGTAGACTGACATTCCTTGTAATCCATAGTCTGCCTTTCCTCATTCCCGAAGACAAAGTGCCATTCGTTACGGGGAATCATTCAAGTGTGCCTTGGCTAATCTGTGTTTACGAGATAGCATAGAAGTATTTTGTTTGTGTCTGAGAAAAGAGTTATAAATCACACTTCTGTAGATCATAAATACACATTTATCTTTAGAATGTATCACCAACTGAGTCATTTTGATGTAAATATTGCACCTCTCAAATATAATGATGATAATAGAGGCTGTGATTCGAGGAACTGTACAAGTGCTCTCTTCAATAACTGAAAATATTTAAATTCACAGAATCTTTAACATCCCGTGTGGAGTGGTAGACAGACGTGCCATGGGGTGGGACTTACAGAAGTTGTGATTATTTACTCTGGGAAAATCAAAACAAACTCCCTGACTTCTGTCAAGAATGGCTCATAATTTCTTTGTTGGTATGTATGGGCCATGATCATTCAAAGCCTGGGAGCCCCAGCATCTTCTTCCCTTGACTTCTGTCATCATAAAGGGCTCCCTAGGAAAGGGCTAGAGATGACAGGAGAGGCACCACACCTGTCCATGCCCCTTCCTTCATCCAAGCTTTGGAAGACTGGCAGACACCAGTTTTTTGGTAGGAGGGCCCTACGACCACAAAGAATTTTTCTTTTCATAGTTCCTAACTTGCTGCCATCTTTGTCTTGGAACTACCGTCATTGCATGTCATTTTACTTGAGGATGAAGGCACAGATTTTTATCTGTATCTTCTGTTCTCTCAATGTAGAAAATAAAAAAGTACACCTACATTCATTTCTAAGTGGCAGTATTATAATTCAGCAGATTTCTGGTTCTCTCTGAAACCTGGAGTTGAATTGCCGTGAGCCGCAAGGCAGTCAAGCTGCTGTTTTTCCCTGAGCTGTATTTCTCTATAAGCATCTAATTGTTTCAAAAAGTGATGTACAGTATGTGAAAACCTGAATCTGATGCAAATAAGTCTGTATGGCACTAACGCTAACAGGTGTTCTCATTAATGTAAGTAGACACGGAACAACTCTTGAATGTTTTATAAACACTCAAAATCATTGCCAAGTATGTTACAATAGCACAGAAATACTTACATATGGGAGCATCTTTTATTCCTATTGTACAACCTCAGCACTTGCTAGCAATAGGCTCGTATGAGTGATAACACTTTCATTTGCGTAAGTTACCATATCTGAAAATTAGCTAATGTATTATCTACGTGGAAGTACTTGTGGCATAAATAGTACCATCTCCCGGCAGACTTCCCTTGTTTAGTAGTGGTAACAATGCCTCAGTGAAGCCAATGACTGCAGCTCTGAAGAATCAGCAATAACTATTCTACATCATGGTGGTCCCCTAAGGAACCGACCTGTTACTTTCTGAATTAGCTCCAAAAATCTTGAAATCATGTCCATTTCCTTATACTACACCTCACAGGTAGGAATTTCCAGACACAGGGTGGGATGCCAAGACAAAACAGCATGGATGATCTCTCCCCAACACCGTGTGGCTTGGAAGTGCAATTGAAAGCATTGAAATCCAATCAACCCTTGGTGTTTCTTGGCTCCTCCAGTTTATAAACCTGTTTTCTGATGACTAAAATGTGTTGGTTGGTGGAAAAATACCTTCCTTTGATAGTTCTTCTCAAAGTTCAGAATGTTTTTTCTAGCCTATCTTGCTAAAGTGGGTAGCAGTGGATATCAGTTACCTTATATTACGTGAACTAATGAAATCTTATGGCACCTTTTGGGCTTTTATTGTAATAGAAGATGAGTTAAATTTATCATGTCAAATCAAACAATAAAATAGTATTCATTCACTGTAGTGAATAAAATGGATCATTTTTTATCTATCTGCCATCTTAATAGCTTCTGTATTTGTGAGTTGTTCAGTCACACATAGGCATTTGCCAATGACCTCTAGCAATTAGAGAATAAGAGGGTAATGGAAAGATCTGCAGGAAACTGAAATTTATATTTCTGTGGTATGGTGTGACAAGAAACATAGTTTATGTGGATGTTTGAAGGGATGTTCATTTTAGGAAAGCCTTTATTGAAAAAATGGGATCTAAGTTGATTTGGATGAGACGTCAGAGAAAGTCAGGGTTCTGGCAGAGGAACAATCTTGTCTAAGGGAAGTGACAAAAATCAGGATAGGGCTGTCAGGGAACAAAATGCTTTCTGTATGTCTGGATTCTAGAAGTGCAAAGGGAAGTGTGTGAGGAGCACAAAGCTGTGGAACCAGAGGAACCCCGGCACACATGGTGTAGCAGCCCAATGAAAGGACTGTCGTTGTACAGTCACTCACATGTGGGACAACCTTCTGAGTGACAATCACACAATGTAATCGGAGTTCCAAATTGCACAGATCATTTTCCTGGGGCTGCTTTGTGTGGTCTGGAAAAGATACGACTGATGTCATGGAGGAAGTGAAAGATAGAGCAACTCAATCCGCCTGGGGGGAATAGTTCTTTTACAGTTGCAAGCATACAAATTTTCATAAAGGTATACATGCTATTTATAGTAAGATAAGCATACAATGTTTACAAATGATCCAAAATGGGTACAAAGAAAAGAACCCATACATTTAGCCTCTCCTATGGAAAAGGAGATCTTGTACTTCCGAAATAATTTTCTTATTTGTATATTATTTATTTTTAAAAGATTTTATTGAAAACAGATTCATCTCTCATACAACACATCCTGACCACAGTTTCTCCTCCCTTTGCTCCTCCCTGCTGCCCTCATCTCCCATTTTCCCAGACTCCTCCTCCATATCCTCTTCAGAAAAGAACAGGCCTCCAAGAGACGACAGCCAAATAGGACAAAACAAGATATAATAAGACAAAGCAAAACACTTCATGTGGAGGCTGGACATAGCAACCCAGTAGGAATGAAAGAGTCCCAAGAGCAATCAAAAGAGTCAGAAATACACCTGCTATCACAAAAACACCAAGCTAACGGCCACAACATTTACACAGAGGACCCAAAGCAGAACCATGCTGGCCTGTTGCTTGCTGTTTCAGTCTCTGGGAATCCATGTGAGCCCTACTTAATTGATTCAGCAGGCCATGTTCTCCATTCCCTCTGACTCCTACAATCGTTCCTTCCCCTTTTTCATGGTGTTCTCTGATCTCCAAGGAGAGAATACAATGGAGACCTCCAGGGTAGCCTCACTCTCCTCATGATATCTGGTTGTGGGTCTCTGCACCTGCTCCCTTCAGCTGTCAGAGGAAGTCTTTCTGACGACAACTGGACAAGCCTAGGATCTATGAGTGTAGGAGAGTATCCTGAGGAATCATTTCATTGATATTTTTTTCCAATTGTGTTTGGTTCTACCTAGGTCTCTGGGCTAACCGGTGTAAGGTTTCTGGATTTCCAGGCAGTGTGGGGCATGGTGTGGGCCTCGAATTAATCCAAACATTGGATGCCACTCCCACAATGTCTAAGTCAGCATTGCCCCTCCCCCTCCAGGGCAGTTTGCAGGTTGAAGGTTTTGGTATCCAGATTTCCTTTTCTGTAGTCTTCAGAGTACTATCTTGTACCAGCCTGGTATTTTAAGAATCTCTCTGGAACACCCTCAGTCAACAACTCAGTTGAATATAACCCACTACTACTACTACTAGAAGCCTTTCCTGGCTACAAAAGACGGCCAATTCAGACTCTATGCTCCATCACCACAGTCCTCACTTGGGAATTTCCACTGCACTAGGTTTTCCAATTTAAAAAAGAAATCTTTGAATTGGGCCTTAATTGAATAAAAAGAACAATAAAGTCTTCCACTTTGAAGCTGATGGAGGCAACAGGGGTTCAAATGTCATGAGACTGCATGAGTTAATAGACAAACATGACTATATCTCAGGGAGTAAGTGAACTCATGGCAGGAACGGGAGCAGGGGACACAGGTCGTGGACCAATTCATTTATGTTGAGATGAATACTGTTCTCAAAAATCAAGAGCCAAGGAACTCTTCAGATAACGTCATATGCCCTCAGCTTTGTTCCTTTGCTTTCCCAGTTGTTTGTTCTCCTAAGCACCGCAGGCGACTTCAGCTCACGCGACAGCTCTGGGAGCTGCTAACCTGACTTCTAATCAGTTAGGCAGTATTCTTGCATGAATATTAAGGGGACTGTTTCTCGATACTTAAAACATTTTAACACAGATAAATAATGAAAGCGAGTTTTGTTTTCTCGTTTGTGTGACATGGCAATGGAGTTTAAATATATTGCTAATAAATAGTTGGCAAGGGACATGGGCATGAGTGTGCACTATAGGGCCAACTTCATTATGCAGAACAAACCTCTGATGCGAGAATTCATGGACCAAATTATTTAAGTGTCAAAAGTACAGCTCAATTTCAATTAAAAAGCATTGTTTCTTGAAAGGCTGCCCTTAAACCTTATATTTCAGAATGCTCTTGAGATCTGTCGAGTATGTAGTTCAACATTTGTTTACTTTTCATTAAATAAGAAATTGCTTACATGGGCAGGTTATGTTGATATGATGACACCACTGAGGTTTCCAATAAATGTGCATGCAAATCAATCACCCAAATGCATTGAAAACATAGCCAATAAACATCTGGAAACTAATGAATACACATTTGTTGACACAGGGGGAGCTGTGGAAACGCAGGATCCATTGGTGGCCAGGCTGATTTAGTGGCTACAGATTTAGGAAGGGTTCATGGCATCAGAAGGAACGGGGCCATTGTGACATGGAATTCAACATCTTTCATATATGTAGAACATTTTCCGTCCCTTAAAACAAATATTCCCTAAGAAAGTATAAAATATCTTTCTGACTTGCAAAGTTTTTGCAGTCTATCATTTAAATTACTTAAATAAAGGGCGCTTTACCGCTCCCCAAAGTGAGAATATAACACCCTCCGTACATATTAGCTTGATCTTCTTGACAGACCAGAGAAGTGTTTGTGCGTGCCAATTAAAACAAAAGTGAGTCCCTCGTGGCTTGTTCCTCATACAACTTCTGAAGACTGCTATCATTGTTTGCTAGGGTAACCCTGAATAAGGCTGCGCTCCAATGCAAACAAAGTTTCTAACCTTTCATGACGGATGGGGGTTACAAATGCATTTTAATAAGAGAGTTACCAAAGCAACATTTTCCTGTAATCAGCATATATTTACTTAACATCCAGCAACACTGGGAGTATAAGATAGATACTTTCTCACAAAGTGACAAGGAACATTCTGGAAGACACACTGAAGACCATTCACGTCAGGCTGATGTTTCACCCTTAGTTTGAGTTAGCTTTACTCTAAAAAGCTTTTATTTTATTTTTTTTTAAGTTTGGAGTTACTCAAGGAGACTGCAATTTGAAACTGACATAGACCCGATAATATCATTCCTTTAGTGGTAATAAATGCCTCTGAGGCCCAGTAATTGAACTTTAAGTATAACCACAACAACCTGTACTTGATCATCTATAGCAAGGAGTATGACGCAAGATGAAAACAATGTTAGCCTGAACTGTTATTCTTTATAAGCTTTTATTGCTTCAATTTGAGGTCTTGCTATCTCATTATGACATAGTCAAAATATACATCTATATTTTATTCGCTGAGGATTCAATAAATATATGGCCAAAATTAATATCACAAAATAATTCATGTTCACTTCAGATAAGTTTAGTATAGTTTGACATAACTTTTTATTTCTAGTTAATTTAATTCAAGAGCAGTGATACCATCATGAAATACAAAGTATCTCCAAATGTAATAGTAATCCAATTTCCTTCCTCTTGCTTGTTTCTAGACCACTATAGCCATGTCATTTAATATGCCTTGAGGCTCCTTGGTCATTTGGCATCTTTTTATTATACATCTCCTATGCATAATTTCAGCATACTTAAGATGGACTATCTTCTTGAGTTCTTTGTCAAATTCAAATTCTAAGCAAAATATGGATGACATGCATTTGAATGCTGGGTTGCTTTAGTTCGTTCTAGGGTTTGAAATTTCTGAATGCCTCAAACTGGCCATAAACATATTATTTTTCATAGCAAAAGAGTAGTTATTTTAGAAAGAGGAACAAAAAATGATAAATATGAGGCTAGAGATACTGTTTACTTTTCCTTCTTTATGATAGCAGTAAGCAAGTGAACAGTTTGTCCATGGTCATTTCTCTAACTTTTGTGACTGACGTGAAATCATTAAGGGCCTTTTCTGTAGACTTATGTAGCTCTCTGTTGGATACAACTGGGTGCTTTCAACTGTTGCACTAGAAATAAAGGTTTTTAGAGTCTCTTAATTCTATCAGTTAAAATAATGCCAATTTCATAGCATGGCGTCTTCATCATTTACTTCATTTGAAAAAATACTTTATGATGTAGAGAAGCTGCACTGGAGATGTTTAAGTGCTTTGAGATCTCTTAAGCTAGCTTCACTTTGCATATAAAGTAGTAGTGGTATTTATGTCCTCAATACCCCAAAGTTCTGATTCCATCAACCTTTGAAAATAACCCATCACGGCCAACAGTCATACACAATTCCAAGAGGCAAGTGCAGCCACGATAGCTACGCCCTCCTTGTCATGAGTATGGTCTGTGCCACTCACTTTGGGACCTAGGATAAATCATTTTCTATGGTTATTTATCTTAATATGTAGATGACCTATGTAGCCAAACAGATTTACAGTTCTTAACGGGAAGGGTCATAGATCACTAACTTCAAACACTGCTCCCTGTATTTAATGGGTAATCCATCAGTCTTTGTTGATAATTAGATATGTAATCAATTATAAACATGTCTTCTCATATAAACTTACCATAGACATGGAATTATCTGTAGCATTTATTATGCAACTGAAAAGGTGGTACTTCAGAGAGAAAGAAAGGAGTACAATGGCATCCCTGTATCTATACTTGCCATCCCAGGCATGTTTGAGTTCAACAGAAAAAAAAAGTCGATAATATTTACTTATTAAATATGGTTTGCTCATGCATCAATGTACCCATTGATAATTATCATACTTATTTAGCTATTATTTACAAAAGACTGATAATGGCTCAATTCAAATGTGTGCTATGTTTAATCTGTGTAGCCAGAAGCAGTTTTATTCTTTATTATTTTAACCTTCCCATTCTCCACATTTTATCTATCTCCAATAATAAGAAAAGAGAAGATTTAAAAATAGTTCACTTCTATGTTAATAAAACCAAAGAAGTTTTTATTACTATAAATGTCATTATACATTGTTATTTTTCATCCAAATTAAAACCTAATACTGACTTGTTGACGATAATGATACTTGAAAACGTCAGAAAGGACACCAGTGAAAAATACAAATGCTTTCTTTTAAAAATAAAACACTATTCTTTGAAGATGTTCTCAGTTAACATACCAATATTCAATTCACTTAAAAAAAATTGTCCCATCGGGTGATGGTGGTACATGCTTCTAATCCCAGTAATCAAGAGGCAGAGGCAGGCGGATCATTGTGAGTTCAAAGCTGGCCTGGTCTACAAAGCAAATTCCAGGACAGTTAGGGCTGTTAAACAGAGAAACCCTGTCCCCCCCCCCCAAAAAAAGAAAAACCCAACAAAACCAAACAAATTTTCCCACCACAAGTCCTATAGTGGAGCATGGAATTTACAAACTCAACTCTGTCTATGGAGGCACCAAAGATACATACCAAAGTCCCATGCCCATGGGAGACTATTGTCAATGTCTTTCAGAAAAACCCCAGGAATGTGCCTACTCTTCCTGTTGGTCCGTGACTGCTTATAGAATTTTTGGACGTAAATTTGTCACTAACAAGAATCGAGATGGGCCCACACTTTGAGTAAAACTGTCTAAGGCATTCCCAGGGCAGTGCTGGCGTCTTTCAGGCCCCACCATTGATGATTCACTCATGGATTAAAGTTGTAACCAATAACTGTCATATGTCCATCCCTTAAGAAACAACGAGGTAAATTTCTCCAAATATTTATGCATATTTTTTATCAACGATGCTAGTGCCCTTTGACAAAGCTGCTTTGCTGATTTTCTATATACCCCCCACCAAAAAAAAAAATGTAGACTAGTAGAGATGCAGGATTTCATTAGTATTGTGTCTAGGTGCGATCCTAAACAGAAGGGAGGCCAGCAGCTTCCACAAAAACCTGTTTTGTTTTCTGTAAGTTTTGTTTTCACTACCTTACGCCTGCAGCTCCCAAATAGCACACAAAGAAGGGTCCCATTATCATGGCTTCACTGTAGATCCCTTCTGCCCACTATTGTACATTGCTGTAAACTGGCATCGTGTGCCGTTCAATCAAAAGGTTTAGGGCAAGGTAACATCCTCCACCCATGTCCTCCACTGCCACTGGAACCTGTGTTGAAAATCTGAAGATTCAATCGTTCAAAGTACAAAAAAAAATGACTCACAACCCACTTATCAGAAATTCTGAAGGGGCAAAGACTACAAAAATATAGAAAGAGAGATTGGGAAGCTGAATTAAGTGGACTTTACACGGCAGAGATTCAAAAAGTACCTTTCTGTGTGAGTCTGGAGTGGAACAGAGTAAAGTCAATTACTGGCTGCAATTAAGAAGTGGATGCATTTAAACTGTAGAGAGCAGTAGCAGTCTTCTCCAGACTGCCTAGGAACTCCAAAGATTACCGGGAAGACCGAGAGGAAGATGTGAGCAGGATGCCTCTGATTAGCTGATTCAGAGGAGCTGCGTTCACAGATCTCCTTGCTCTAGCTTCCCAGAGTGAATTTATAAGTCACTGATTGTGTATGATTAATGCTGTAATATATTTAGACAAAGATTCTTTTAAAAATACAGCTTGTGTTTGGCTATGTGAGCAGGAAAAAGGCCCATTCTGAACTGTGCATCTAGCATCAAAACGGCAAAGGCGGTGCGGAAATTTACTTGCCACAGTTTGAATTGACTAGGGCAAAAACCGGACAACTCTTTTTGTTCACCTTCAAGATACAGTAAATCTAATTATACTTTTTCTTTTCCTTTTAAATGTTGTTCCTTTGATAATCTTAATAGTGTATTTATACCAGTATAAAGTATTATATTATACTGTACTCTGTGTTTGGGAAACTCATTTTTCTTTATGTATAACAATAAATTGTGATATGTATAAAATATTAATAATCAAGATATCTAAATTTAAAATCAAAGTAAAAGGTGAGGACAATACTAGATTTCTTGTGTTACTTACAAGTGGCCTTATGTTTTTAGACTTTAGTTTCTGAGGCAGTACTTTAGAAAGTAAATATTTATAATTCTGCGTAAGTAAGGAACATGCAGTGGCAATCAGATAATTAGAAAAATATCATCCTGGCTTTCTTTTCATGGACACATGGCTATTTTGAACCACCCCAAATTTTACATGCCATTTTACTTCAAAAGAGGGAGAGAAAAAGAGTAATTGGATCCAGTAATCTGTCAGATTTTAGGGTGTGTAATTAATCCTATTACTTTCCAATTTTTCTTTTTTTATAATTTGGCCACTTCTCTCTTTACTGAAGAAGGAACGAGAATTGACACTGGAACTCATGGCACCTAAGAATGTGTTCTTGGCAGTCCTCACTAGTATTACATCTCTTTAAAGGCTTCTGAAAATAAAATAAGAAACACATTTATTCACATTATGTGAAGACAAAGATTTCTTTAAAATCTTAAGATCAACATCAAATATTTCCAGGATGAAAAATGATAGTTTACATGAGTTCATATAGCATCGATAGTAAATCTAGAGAATGCAGGCCATTTAGTGTATGAAGCATTTGTAACATACTAAGACATATTTATCCTATGTATATTTTGTGTTATAATATTGACTTAAATGAGTCAGTGTACCTGTAGGAATTATACTGACCAATGGCCTGAGTATATCTCATCATGAGGATAGTGCACACACATCTCTGCACACACACAGTTCTGATTACAATTCCCAGCATCCTTAAATGACAGCAAAGGATACTTAAATATGTAGATTCATGCATACATGATACTTAAATGATACTTAGATGTATCAATAGGTAGATTGATTAATATTAATATTTATTATATTACCGGTTATTTGTCATTGTGGCTGATGCATTAACATCGGAACGTTTAGACTAAATAGCCAATGAGAGATCATTTATTGTATTAAATACTCAAGCAATAACCATACTTGTTTGCAAACAATATTCTATTTATACTTTGAAAAAAATACCAAGGTAATTGTTTTTAAATGATGCCACAAAATTATTGGAACTTGCAGAATAAGCCATTGGGGTTAACCTTGTCACTCTACTGATAGAATTCCAAGCCAGCCTGTGTGATTTGTGGTTTTGCTGAACCTGTGGCACCTTTCACCATTTACCGATTGGAGCTTGCAGGGCTGAGCAGAGGTAACTGGCTCTTGACAGATTTTCTTGAAATGCCAATCCTCTAAAGTTCTGTCTCCTGGCTTGA
Source organism: Microtus pennsylvanicus (assembly GCF_037038515.1). Classification (NCBI taxonomy): domain Eukaryota; kingdom Metazoa; phylum Chordata; class Mammalia; order Rodentia; family Cricetidae; genus Microtus; species Microtus pennsylvanicus. The sequence goes on along the minus strand of NC_134587.1, from coordinate 33,743,059 downwards.
TGTGTGGCGGTTGTTGTGAAATGTCTGTCCTCTTGCTCCAAAAAAAGGTCAATAATACAAAGAGAAAACCTTCACAGTTCAGATTGGAGGCCTCATAGGGAAAACATGTCCACTTCCACGCTAATCAAATTTTCCCCTAACAAGTCCTTTATGGGTGGAATCAAAAGTATTGCTTGCTGTGTTTGTATAGGGTCCTATCATCTCTCGTGTCTGAAGGGAAGGATCCACGGCAATGAAAAATGATGGCTATGCTAAGCATTGCCAACCACTTAACAGCACTGAGAGGCTGGAAACTGATGTTGATTTATACTTTCTACCAAAGGTTCTAATATGCAAATGAAACCATATTCTAATACACTTTGTGAGGAAATTGGTCCTTTATGACTTTCCTATAGAGCTTTACTGTAGGAAGCCAGGAACGGCCCGAAGTTATTCGTCTGAATGACCTTTTGCAAAAGTCGGCATTAGTCTCTTTGGTAAATAATCTCTTTTAGAGCCCTCCGTAAAAGAAAATCAAATATAGAGATACTATTAGATTTGAAAAAGACAGACAGAAAAGAGCCAACAGCCCAGAGTGAATTCTGACACAGGCTGTGCACTCTCTTGGCTTTTATCTCATGCATGCACTGTCGGATCCCTCAACTTCTTTCTGCTGAAGCTGGAGAGAAAGGAACTCAGCTTTAGTCCTGCTTTGAGTTAATCTTTCGATTACTAAAACAATCATGTATTTGTTATGACATGGAAAAAAAAAACAGTTTACAGAGAGAAGTTCAAAATGACAGTAGGGCCTTAGTTCCCAGAAAGACAATTACGGGAATACAAGGAAACTTGTCCATGTGATAAACTTGTTCTTGAAAAGGGCTTTTTCACGTAAGAAATCTATCTAACATGGTGCTCTTTCCTGTCAATTTTTCCTTTCAGATCACAACAGCATCAGGAAATGAGTTCCTTCTTCAGTCAGATATTGACTTCATCATATTGGATTGGTTCCATGCTATCAAAAATGCAATTGACAGATTGGTATGTATTTGTTTGGGCTGTTACATTTATTAATTAAAATGTAGTCACTTAAATCTTACTGTTCAGGCGTATAACATTCACACGTCTAAATGGATCCTACAGCTGAGAGATATTAGCTATTTTAAGCTTAATAAAGAACACTGGGAACCTTGCTTGCAGACAGGATTTGTGAGGTAAATGCCATTTAATTTCTCTCCTTCAAAACTGCTGCGTTCTTTTTCTAGAATAACACGGGCATTCATTTATTGGAGGTTGTAAAAGCACACAAGCGCTTCAAAAGTATTGCATTTTTCCATTTTCCATTTATGTAGTCTCTAATATATATTCTGGAAAGTAAATATCTCTGCATTTATGACTGTACTTACTGTTATAATACCACAGATAAAAATCATTTATGCTTGTTTTTATTATTTCCCAGCTAAGCTAGAATGTTCTTCCCAAGAATGTTAGACACCTAGAACTTCAGGAAGTTGACTTAAATAACACACTCAGAGTATACGTTTTAAAGGCCTAAATTATTTAAAACTGTTTCTTACTAACTTAATTTTAACTCACTAGTATTTTATAAGAATTATTTGGAAAATGTTTTTGAGAGCTTTTTTTTTTTTTTTTTTTGGTTTTTCGAGACAGGGTTTCTCTGTGGTTTTGGAACCTGTCCTGGAACTAGCTCTTGTAGACCAGGCTGGTCTCGAACTCACAGAGATCCGCCTGCCTCTGCCTCCCGAGTGCTGGGATTAAAGGAGTGCGCCACCACCATCCGGCTCTTAAGAGCTTTTAATAGCTTATAAAATAGGAGAATATATTCAAAATCTTTCATTATATCCTTTTAAGATCAAACTCTACAAATTAAAAGTATTTCCATAGCATCAACAGAGTCTCCATAAAAAGAGAGCAAACACATGGATTATTAACTTCAAATATGAAGTATAAGTCCAAAATTTCTGAATTTGAAGGCAGATCCTATTTAGTAGCTGCATGGTTTGGGAAAGGTGGGTTCTTTTCCTTCTGTCTGTTTCCTCAGTATGTGGCAGCTCTAGTGAATGCCTGAGAGGAGTAACTGGGTTGCTGTGTGTGGAGTTCTTTGAATAATTCATAGCATTTAGTGAACACTGTTTTGGTGTATGAATCAGTGTAAGCATTGTGCTTAGACAGAGGCCATATCCCCAAAATAATTAATGTATTCCAAAGTCTGGTTACATGTAGCATCAAGACAAAACATGAAACAGTTTGGTGAATGCTTTCTTCCTAGTAAAAGTATTCAAGGTATTGCTTGTTATTTCCAGCCGAAGAATCCGAGTTCCCAGTCCCTGGAGTTGTTCAATCTCCAGAGATCCTCAAGTACTGAACTGCTGAGTCATTGCCACGGTGATAGAAAAGAACAGAAACCAGAGAACAGGAAGTCTTTCAGTGAGTGTTTTCTTTGACTCGCTCATTTCACCTCTGTCTAAATGCAGTGCTTATGAAATATAAATGTATTAAAATGAGATTTAAGCCAAAGCCAGACTACTTTGCAAGGTTCGCAACCGTTTCCTACCTAGGGATTCATGCGCTGGAGGGCAGCCTGGGCATTCTACTCACATCGTTATTGGTAATGTCTTTTGAGAAAATAATTGTTCCAAGGTCATGGTCTCTGCTTACAGCAAACCTCCGAGTCTCTGAGTAATAGCCATGGAGTTCAGATCGGTGATTGATTTTGAGAGTGGGAAATGTCAAGCATCTGGCATGCTGACCATTTGATTTTCATACATTAAATGACACAAGTGACCACCACAGTTGGCCCAACTAAGCCAACAGCCTATGCAACAATCCACACTTCCAGAATACCAGGAAGATGTAAAATGTGTGTCCCAGAGTTGACAGGAAATGTGACAGCTGAATGGTTATTGAAGTTACATATATTTGGAAGTTCTACTTCTAAAACAATTGAATCTGAAGTAAGAACAACTTATGCCATTTACATGATGGTCTGCAAAATCTAATTTTTTAAAGGCATTCTGCTTCTTTCTCAACAAAAGATTATTAAAACCTGCTACATGTATCTCACTGAGTAAAATTGAGTCCTAGACTTCTGAAAGCACATGAAGATATATTTCATATCAGAGAAACCAGTTTTCCAGTCTTAAAAACTATAGAATCTTCCATGAACCTTATATCTAGCTACTGTTAGCCATTTTTCTCTGTCTGAAGGTGTATGTAGTTAGATCGTAGCTTTTGAAACTTAAAAACAAGTCAGTAAGCTGAACTTCCAATACATGTAGTGCAAACAAAAATGTGTGGTAGATGATTATATATATATATATATATATATATATATATATATATATATATATATATCATTAGGAAAGTCTGTGTATGTGTGGCAACATGTCTTTCAAAGCTGAATTATTAGGATCCATAGTTTTTGAAGTTACAGGAGAAGTTAAGTAGAGATTCCTTTTTGAAAGGAAGGCATTGTTGAAGGCCTATACCATAGTTTGCTACATCTATCCAAGACTCATTGAGCTAGCGGTTTGTGTGATGTGGCAATTGAAGAAGGTTCTCACTGTCTATGCCTACAAGAGTACACAGGGAATGGGTAGAGAAACTCAGGAATGTCTTTTAAAAGATTTTATTTAGAGTCAATTTCATTTACCTAATGTTTTCCCTTAATTCTTGAGTTGTCCCCCCTTCATTTCCCATGGGATAAGGTATAAGGTAAGATTACAGCATTAGAATTCAGTTGTAAGTATGTGTTTAATGTTAATTACATAAGTATTTTGTAGTAAACACACAAGGGTCTGTGATGCAGTGATTAGCGGATCTGAAAGCTGAGATTTAATTACAGCTGTGGAAAAGAACTTGACTTGTCTCTAAACCCTGAAGCAGTGGGGGGAAAACATTTGCAGCAGCCTGTTTGAGAAACTGAGGCTGACATATCCTGTATTAAATGGTAATTATATTAAAAGTTTTAGAATGATTCTTAGAAAAGAAGTTCTATGGAAAGAATCTTCAGTTCTTCTTTGTATTTTCCCCCCATTGACAAAGACAATCATTTAATCAGTTTGAGAGCAAAGTCATTCTTGTTGAAAGATGAGCAGAAGGCAGGTATTTATTCAAATCAAAATCTCCTTAATTGTACAATGACTTTTAAGTTAAAACAGCACTAATATATGACACTATTTTGTGTTGCAATGAGCCGCTTGTTTGTCCCAGCCGCCTGGTTAGCTCAGACCGGAAATAATCAGACAGAAACCAGATTATTTAAATCACTGCCTGGCCTATTAGCTCTAGCTTCTTATTGGCTAACTCTTACATATTAATATAACCCATCTCCATTAATCTGTGTATCACCACGTGGCAGTGGCTTACCAGCAAAGATTCTGCATGTCTGACTCTGGCAGCAGCTCCATGGCGTCTGTCTGACTCCATCCTCTTTAAAGCTCCCAGCATACAGCCTAGCTCCCCCCCTCCCCCAGTTCTGTTCTGCCCTTGCCATAGGCTCAAAGCAGTTCTTTATTCATTAATCAATAAAAGCAACACATAGACAGAAGGACCTCTCACACCAATTTTGTATGTACTGGACCCATGGAGCCAAGTGCTTATTTTATACAAACTCATCAATCCTAAGAAACGGTTACCTTTTTTAACCCTATATTTTGAATGTTGTAGCCAAGGCACCTAGAATGAGGGTAATGTGTGTAAGACAATTAAGAGACACATGTCAAACTCAAGCAATCTGTTTTTACAACCTGCTCTTTTAATTGCACTCTGGTTAAGTGAACAAATAAACGTTAATCTGTTTCTAACTTGCCCTTGGGTGGACCTTTGCTAAAAAGTAAAAATGAAATCTATACAAGTCAGCTAACTTAAACCAAGATGCCAGCATTCTTAGATGAATTTTACCATTAAAATAAAAGGTCCATTTAGTCTTTAATGCTAATCACAATTTTCAAAACTATTTCTTGCCCGTGTCTTCCTGGTTGTGTAGAGTTGTAAGACTTCTTTCAAGGTAGGACGCAGCAAATCACTGTTTAAACTAAGTTATATCTGATCTTATGCATGTATTTATTTTCACTTGAAAGGCATAGTGATTGACCTATCTGCAACATCCTAAATTAGACCACAGGTTTGAAATCATTAAAGCATGTTTTCTATTTGGGCTTTTTTTAAAACTTCAAGTAGGAGCTCCCATGTTGTGAAACCCTTCTGAACTAGGTCTTATATCTGAATATCCAAAGTTTAGGTTTCTTAAATCATACATTCTGTTTTAAGTCACTGTCTGGAGATTCAATAATTATGTGGAGTCACATTGACAGTGATTCCACCCTTATTAGTAGTCCAAGCACAAACTCTATTGTCTGTTTGCTGCCTTTGGCTTCCTGTGCCCTTGATGTTCCCATGAGTTTTGTCGCCAAGATTGTAAGCAGAAAAAGCCAGAATTACTTTTTTAAAAAGGCATGTGAACTTCATTAGCAGCTAACAGGTGGTCATTTCTTTGTCCAGTTTTTCCGATTAACATGGGAAAAAATATGTTCTCCTAATGAGTGAAATCAGAAAGTTGAGTTAAAATATACTTTCCTTTAAAAAAAATATGATTCCAACCTGCCAACACTATCAAGTACTAATCGGATATTTTAAGATATCAGTTGAGTCTAACAGACAAGAAGCCAGAAAATTCAACGGGAGGGCCAAATCACTGTGAGAAATTCAGGACAGCAGCCTGGGATGAGAGCAGGAGATCAGCTCTCTAGGGAAGGCTGCTATGGAAAGTGAAGAGTCAATCAGACACAGTGCTCACAGATTTCTCCAAGGAGAGAGAGAGAGAGAGTCTCTCCCACTGATGGAAAAGAGGAAAGGCCCAAATATAATCATGGCATCACATTACTTGGGAGAGCTTTTTTAACTTTTCCAAGTGTTCCTTTCCAGAACTATAAAAATGGGTCTGATAACATCCTTCTAGGATCATGTGAAAATTTGAAACTGGAGATGTAAATACTTAGTTCACAGCAGGCACTCAATAAATGGGAGCCTCTTTTATTATCCTCCATGTCTCCAAGCAGATGGCACCAAGACGGGTATGAGCCAAGGGTGGTGTCTGATGGAAGGCTGGAGCAGGGCACACACACTCTGCATCCTTCTCCCTGAGGGTACAGGAAATACAGGAGAGGAGCCAGAATTGGATATGGGAGTCATAGCTGCAAACGTCTAAATATGAGCAGCTGGTCCTTCCCCTGGCACCTCCCCAGGTGAAAATGGCAGCCAGGGCATTCTTGGGAGCAGCACGTCAGGACCCAGTAGAATGAAGCCAAGAGATGCCCTTGATTACTTAATGCCCAGAAGAGCATGTCATTAAGAAGTCCTGGTTAATGGAAAGCTTCAGCATCCAGCAAGTACTTCAGACAAAGATCTGATTTATTCCCGTATTCACAGTCATGGAATATGAATGTTGTTTCTTAGCAAATACCACTAAAATGTACACAAAATTCTTGCATTCACTGTCTTTGCTTTCAAATAAAGACAGACAGACAAACAAACAGATAGAAAATGTGGTCCTTCTGTTGTAATCTATCTCATGCCTGTAAGACTGCCAAACTCTAAAATCTACAAGTGGGAAGGATAAATTTTATATAAAACACTTTCAACCTTATAAATGTATGAACTCAAAAATTAACATAAGTTTTAAAAGTCACATGGTAAAGTATTAACAGGAAATGCATTTCTCTTTTGATTTTTTTTACTAAGATAAAAATATGTTTGGGCAAAATCCTAAAAGTATTTCCATGTGGTTTTCTCAGTTTCACATACCTTAATAATGGTTCATATACCATAATGAGGTTATAGAAATGAAGACAGACTAGAGATGAATGAGATATTAATACAACGCTGAAAATTAAAAATCTGAAAACCTTTATTGTGCTGTGGAATAATCATTATCAGGCCGAGTGAAATAAGTTTAATAAAAAAGTGGTGATATTTTGTGATAATCTAAATAATCCTATTTCTCACCAGCAACAGTATGGTGTCATTGTAAAATGGTAGCCTAGATCTTTACCCAATTTACTTTAGGAAATTATATATAGGGAGCAAATCACCTTGGACTCTCTGAAGCCATTTACAGTGGTATTTTTAAGGAGCCGTTCATTCTGAGCTAGCCACACCCCTGGCCCTGAGAACTGGGACTTTTCAGCTGCACCATTATCATCCAGCTTGCTTCCTACTCTCTTAGACCTACAAAAATTATAACAAGCAAGGAGGATTGCAGAATGGTTCTAACTAGAAATCGTGAACCCTGCACACCACAGAAGCTGCAGGAAAGTGTAGCACAGCTAAACCAGAATGAAGAGCACGGTACAGAGAAGTCAAAGCCCGGAAAGGAAGATTTAGTAGCATGTCAGGAAACGAGTCTTCAGCAAGACAAGCTATGGATATAATGGTAGAATACGTCTGATATTGTCCCAACAACTAACTTACTGGGTCTAGGTGGCAAATACACAGTTTATTAGATACTATCTTTTTCATCTTTTCTGTTTGCATTTTAATGTTTCTCAACTAAAAACTGGAAAGTTAGATATTAGGCATTTCTATAATTCAGTAAAAGAATAGCTACATGTTTAAACTGCAATATGAATACTTTTAAAGAAAGATCTCATTTTCTTTATGATTAATATTAAGACCTTTGGAAAACAACCTTGATAACCCACTGTTTTCCAACTCTTCCCCCAAACCAGTATTTTTTATACTTATGACCCTTATGGCCTTTCTAGTAAGAATATAATTAAGAAATCTTGTAATATATTTGTTATTAACCCAAATTGAAAATTCATACTATTTTCTCAGATAAACATGTAATTAGCAGTTGTTTGAGATACACACTGAGAAGCCTGTCCTGGAGACTCATAAAAATACATATTGTAAAGGTTTTCTTATTATGAATTTTATATGAAACCACATAACCCTGCCAATGCTTACAAATAATAAGATGAATAAGCCATCTGCTAAGAAAGAAAAAACAATGTTAAACTCTCAGATATAAATCAAATATAGTTAAGAAGAAAAATAAAAATCTTACCAAAAAAAGAACCTCATAATATTTGCATAGATTACTGTGAGTTATCATTACATTGAAAAGTTGGAAGGATAAAGCTTCTTTATTAAGTACTATGGTCATTCACCTTACTTCTTCCCCCTGACACCAAAAAAAAAAAATGTTTCTCCTGGCAACAATTTTATTCAATACCACTTGAGGAAAACTATTGAATAAAAATATTTTTTAAATGAATGATTTTAGTTATTTAAAGACTATCTGTTCATTGATCATTTTCCAGGGATTAAGGGGCTCGCTCTTTGTTGAACATATTTCAGATGACTTAAAACATGTACATTAAAATGCTATTGAGGCTAGTGTTTAAATTCAGAAAAGGAAAACATTAAAGATTAAATACATACTTGCTAAGCAGACATGTGAATGCATTTGTCCAAACACTGTTATTCACGAAGTTTCAGAACTATGCCAGGTATCTGTGTAACGCTGACTATCTCTTCTGCTCTGTGTTTTCATGATAGCCAGCAGCAATCTCAACTTTTGTAGAACCCATAGATTGTAATTTCTTCAAACCATTTAGTTCCCTATGAATCATTAGATACGAGGAATTAGTTATGAGCTGAGCAAAGCAAGCTCTGATGAATCTCTTCTTTAACATCTAAGGGCTGATCTTAGCCTCTGCCCGTTGGGCATCCACAGCCATGCATCTTGAAGCATGAGCTGTTCTCCTGTCCGTGTAAGCCTCTGGGTCCTCCATCACTAGATCACCCCATCTTCCTCCTGACCCTGGCAGTAACACTGTGACCATATTTCTCCTTAGATGAACCGCAGTTAATCAATTTCTGATTTCATTAGGTCAAAGGGTGACTTTCTTTCAATAATAGGCCAAATTCTGAGGACTCTTTTTCCTACTCTCCAGCATTATTTCATAACTGCTAGTACTCTGTTGTGATTATAAACAAACGAAAATAATATTCTTTGAACTTCTCTGAAAGTTTTATCCTTTCTACTCCATGATAGAGAATTAGGTACATGTTAACCTTTTTTTATGAAGTTAAGCATAGGGTAATCGTTCATTATTGTCAACTAAATTTTAAGTGCCATTTCTAAGCATGATATTTGAAACTTTTTTACATTCTCAGCTTTCTGTGTTAAGAAAACACTGTTTTAGATGCAAAAGATCACTTACTCTTTCTGTACTCAAGATCCATGTGGTCCACCCACTCCCTTTGTTTATAGACCACAGAAACTTGTACTATAATTCCTCAAAAGCCTAAAAGAATGTAACTTTCTTTTTAAGGTATTTTGTTGGATGTCAGAATGGGTTCCCTGACATGTTTGGAGAAGTACTCATTGTAAGCATTGAATCTTCAGTGTGTTCTTAGGAAAACAGCTTGTTTTTTTGTTACTCATAGTATATTCCCCATCCTTTAAGGAAAATCAGATACAACTTCTATCAGACAATATGAAATAAATCTGAAAATAACAGATATACCTCTTGAAATTTATTTTTTAAAGAGTGACCTATAACATCAGTTTATTTCTTTTCTTAGAGAAATGGTTTATGGATATTTTGATTGCTTAAATAATAACTAAAGGCAACATCCTTATTCTTTAACTCTTGCTGAAAATAGATGGATCCTATTGAACACAAAATTAATTGGCTTCAAACTGGAGACAAAATGTGAGATGACATGACTACAAGAAAATGTAAGACTAAAATTTTCCTGCGGGCAATAATCACCGTGGCACACACTTATAATCTTAGCACTCAGGGGGGTACATGCTAGAGGATCAAAAGTTCAAGGTCGTTCTCTGTTACAGATTATGTTCAAGGTCACCTTTAGAAAACAAGGAAGGAAAAGAACCAAAAGTATCCTTCTTTCAGACATAGTGTTTTCCAAAGTCCAAAACTGAGCTCAAAGAGTCAAAGCAGTTTCTCTTCTTTTTTCCTCCTCCTCTATCTACTTCCTGTATTGCTTTTCAAATATTTCTACTCAAACTAGCATAACGGACAGACATAATTCCACTAGACCACTATAAACAGTTCTTCATTGTCTGCCTGCCCCTTCTTCTCAAGGGTCCTTCCCCCGAATCTGTGTTCCTCATATTCTTTTCCAGAGAAATGAGCTGAAGACCTGGATCCATAGCTCAGCCTGTTGACATCATCTTAAGCCTACTCCCCCACACATACGCATACTGAGATAATATCTCATATGTCTGAGCTCAGGTCACCATCTCTCAATGTTCTATTTTAACATTCCATTGTGTTTTAAAGAATTGTGGTGATTCATACCCATTCTTGATGCTTTTTTTTTTATGGGCACTGGTTTTAATTTTTTAACATTATATTTGAGTCTACAAAATAAAATGGTGTTTTTAATGTAGGAAAGTTAAAGTTTTGATAATTTTTGAAATCTATGAAGATAATTCTCTCGTCTGTTCATAGAAATCCAACTTAAAACAAGAGTTACAGAAATTCTGTCCCTCAGCACACTCTTTAAAAGCTGGGTGGAAGTATATAAGAAGTAAGGGTGTAAGAGTGAAAAGTTTGAGTACCTTTGATTTGGTTTGGTTTTGTAGGTAAGAAAAGGGTTTATTTGACTTATATTCCCAGGTCATAGTCCATACTTGAAGGAAGTCAGAACAGGGACTCAAGCAGGAACTTGCAACAGAAACTATGAAGTAACACTCTTTGCTAGTTCACCCTCGGTTTATGCTCAGCTAGCTTTCCTATACATTCAAAGATAACCTGCCCAGCACCAACATGGACTAGAATCTTCATCAATTAACAATAAAGACGCTAACAGACTTTCCTATAGATCAGTCTGATCTGGTTAGCGTTTCGATTAAGACTCCCTTCTCGAATGACTCTAGGGTGTGTCAAATTGACAATTCAGGCTAACTGGGACAGATGTTAATACGCTGGCTTTTTAACTTTATGTACTTGAATGTCATTCTTAATCCAAGATACACAGCTATGTGATTTACATACATTCTTTTAAATATCCTAAAATTGATCTTTTCTTTAACTACAATAGATATTTCAATGTAATTATTAAATAACACAAAGGAAAATTTGAATATGATGGAAATATATGCACTAAATGTAAGGGTAATGTAAAAATCAGAGTTTAAGTATATATAAGGTATTTGCAAATTTTATGTTGTTATATAAATTTTGATATAATAATTACTATGAGTGAATTTAGAGTAAAGTATCCCCAATTTTGCCTACTATAAATCTAACAGCTTCTACATTTAGAGAAAAAAACAAAAATGTACTTATTTAACCCATTTTTATTAGTTCTTGAACAATTTTATACAGTGCATATTTTAACATACTTCTATTAGTCAGTTAACCTGGAATATCACATATTCTTTTATTTATTATTTTCTGTTTCCTTAAGGAATTTGGTGTGCCATAGGGAATAATGTGCTTCAAATACATGGACTTTAACTATCTTATAAGGAGTTACATGAAAGTCTCTAAATGTCTTATTTCAAGAAAGACAATTCTGTTGACCAACTATCAAATATCCCTGGACACCCACCCTGTGCCCTGTATCCAAGATACCATGCTATCTGAGTGAGATAACCTAGCATTCATCATTTGCTTAAACCAGAATCACCCTGATCCACTAGGTCTCAGTGCCAGAGGGAAATACGTGATGACCTTCTGAAGCTTACCTCTCCGCATCCTAGTTTTTGAGAAAGCAGTCTAGAGCACTGGCATATTGACGTTAAAACGAAGTAAGAAAATTACTGAGCAAATGAGGGGAGAGTCCCAAAGAAAGCAACAATTTGATGTTCACATAGTAAAGGGAAAGGTTGAAGGATAGGGCCCTCCTTGAAGGGTGAAGTACTATGGGTCCTTCTGGAAGTCACTTCCTCCCCCCAAAAAAAATATGTTTGTATTCAGAGAACAAACACTTAAAACTTGTACACAAAAGTAGCACATAGAAGAAGGTTGTCAGAGTATGGGAAGCAAAGGGCCCTCAGATTTGCTGCTGCTGCTGTGTGGCTGTGGGAGCCTTTCAAATGCAGAAGAGAGAATAATAGGGAAATAATACGAATACATATTAGAATAGAAATCAGAGAGCCCGAGAATGCAGGCGGATTTTAGAGATTTCTGAACCTACAGCATATAAACATTGGGGAAACAACAACTGTAAGTCTGGTTAGTAAGCAAGAATGAACTATTTGGCCAAGGGCTTACATAGACATTGTTGTACTGAAAGCAATATTAATAAAGTGCTACATTGTAGGCAAAAGTACAGAACAGGTCTGGTTTTTTTTTTAAATAACCATTTCTACAGATGAGAGAAAACAATGAAAGATCAGAGGTAAGAAAATACTGCAGCAGACCAAGTAACAGATGCTGCAGGCCCAAGCTAGCAGTGGGAACAGAGACAGACTCCAAAGATTTCTGAGGTGGCAGGTTTTCCTGGAACATATTGGAAGGATTCTTGACAGTTCCAAAAATTCCATTTCTTCTGTGTCTTCAAAAATATAAGATGGAAAGTTAAGCAGAGTCTGTCTCTAACCACTGGCTTTCAGAGTCTATATAGTCTATAGTCTTGATACACAAAATGCAGCCAAGGGACCAATGACAATCGTATCAGCTGGAGCTTGTTCATAAGGAAAGACTGGATTCCCAAGACCTAACCCAAACTCACTGAGTAGAGAGGGCATTTCTTTACAAATCGTATTTTATGGTTTATTTATGTGTGTTGCATATATCTGTGGTTACCCAAGAAAGCCAGACAGGACATCAGAGCCCCTGGAAATGAATTTTCAGGTAGTTATGAATCACCTGAAGTGGGTGTTGTGAACTGAACTCCATGGGAAAAGCCACAAACTCGGTAATTAACAGCCCCCAGGAGATTGCATTTTAATAGGTAAGATATAGACATAGTAAAGTTTGATAAATACTTTACCACATCACACTGACTCCCTAAAGCAGTTTGCAACAGGCCAGAGTCAGAGCACTTTGGAGCCTGTCTAATCTAGCCTGCACAGGGCTGTTGAGATGGCCATTTCCTGACAATGCATGGTTTGAGATGGTAAATATTCATTTTGTCTCATCATGCCCTTCTAATTCGTGATATCACGTGAATTTCGACAGAGTCAAGAGCTGCTCTTCCTGTGTCCATTTGCCTGCACTATAGCCATCACTATTTCCTGAACATTGAAATGGCTGACAAAGGGCAGCAGCAATACACACAAAAGCGATTCTAAAATTAAACCAAATTCATCAAAAGAAACAAATAATAAACCATCCATAAGCAAGTCTGTGAGATATTCTACCAATTTCCAGGAATTCCACTAATTCCACATGCAGAATGGATCCGAAATTCTGTTTATCCTTCATCTTCCACACAAATCCTCTTCAGAGAATGTTGGTTTCCACACGCATCTTCTGGAAGTTAATCCACTTCTCCAAGGGCAAGAATAATGATATTTGATTCCGTAGGTTACTTAATTTTTGCTTTGTTCTTGAATACTGTAATCACTTCCCATCAACCTTTCAGGTTAGATATCTTAATCTGGATGACTCACAGCTCAGCTGTTGTATTACTACCTAGAGCTAGCTTATTAGCATTTCAGTGATGCCTGCCAAAACAACCAAGGCTCAACAAGCTATACTTAAGTTAAGTTGTTTGGAAAAGGTGCAAGGAAAACAAAAATAGACTCACATTTGAGTTTCCATAAACAGAGTGAGCAAACTTAGAATGAGGCCTGTTTAAGCCTTCTAGTAGCGAATGATTTCATCTCTAGGAAAAAACTGATGGTGATTATGTCGGAGATAAAATATCACCTCATATAGTGCTATTTCACTTGTGTTTTAATAAATAAAGCCAACCTGAAGGTCAGAAAAATGAAACAACCAGCCACTGGCTCTCACATCTACCTCAGTTCGAAATGGCGATCCTGCCTCCTAGAATCTCAGAATAAGACAGTGTGTGAGAGCTGTCTCCTCCTGTCTTATATTCCTCTCTAGTGCTGGAATTAAAGACATGCACCACTACCTCCCAATTTCTATGGCAAACTGGTGTGGCTATTGGGATTAAAGGTGTGTGTCAACACTGCCTGGTCTGTAAGGCTGACCAGTGGGGCTGGTTTACTCTCAGAACTTCAGGCAAGCTTTATTTATTAAAATACAAATGAAATATCCCTGCAACCTGATGTGGGTAAATCTAGGAATTAAAGAACAAAATAGACAAATATAAATGTATTCTTAATGAATTTCACTAAGAAGTTTCTTGTAAACATTAAGTCACTTAAAATGTCATTGCACAGTAAGAAGACAGGCTGGACTGTCAGGATATCTTCATTTATTTAGCGCCATACTTCAGGACAGCTTACACAGGAATATTTAGCGTTGTTTTTTTTCTCGTAAGTGCCTGAATTTGTTGTTGCTATCCCGTGCCTTATTTTTAAATTGAGCATAGCCGATTACCATGGAAAGATTTGGCTGAGAACCTAAAGAATTTTGTTTAACTCATTTTCACTGGGCAAAATCCAGCAAGTTAGTCAAGAAGCATTAGATAGGAATCACACAGGAGTGGAAACATTAGACATTCCTTTACCTTCCATAATGGTAGGTCACTAAGGTATTTTAAGAAATGAACTCTTGTAATAATCTTTTTTATTGAAAAGTCAATAAAATTTTTATTTAAATTATTTATTTGAAGGGTTCATTTGCTATTCTATCCAGGTCACTGGGGTTCAAGATTTCTCAAAATAGCCCTTTCTCGGAGAAAGATGTTTACTATAGTTGCTATCAGCCGTTTGTTCTCCTATCTCTCCTTGAGTTAAAGAAACACAGTCATGACATCTTTAAAGTTCTCCGCCAGAGGATTTCTGGAAATTTCTTCAAACAATTTACTTTGGGAACCGCTCTAAGATAGGCCTTTCAGCTGATGACACCCCACGTCTCTGTAGAGTCCTGCTCATGTCCATCCCTAACACATTCAGAATCCTAACCTGTATGTGGGAAATGCCAGGGCTCCACCGGAACATTCATTCACAGGTATGTTTAGTTCCAACCTCATGTTCAAGACAAGGTTCATTATCAACACCATCCTCTTTTGTGCTGTCTTGTATTTTGTTCTTGTTTATCTCAAAACTCACACTGAACACTGAGTTCTGGGTTGCAAAAAGAAGATTTATTTTTGTACCTCTCTAATCTGTCTTTGTCCCCTAGTTGAACAAACACACCCACGAATTCTTGTGATGCTATCAAAGTCATCATTTTCATATGCTTTCCAAGAAGCTCTTAAACTGCCACTGGGGGAACATGGTGGAGTCCTGGTGTGTCTGTGTTCTGCTGGAGTTGTAGGTAACTTGGTGAATTGGAAAGAAAACGTTCTCTCCCTAAACCTTTCTCAAGTTGATCTCTCCAGCTACAGTAGTTTTCATTGCTTAACAGTTTCTGGTTAAATTTTTTAATATGATAAGCAGATAATTACTCATTTATTGAACTCAACCTTTATAAAAAATTAAAGCACCAATGCACTGTTTATACTGCAGTTAGCAATAGTAATTTCTGACAATCTAAGGAAAATCCATTCAGGGGAAAAATTAATCCAAATCACTTCCCTAAATTGTTGCTTTCCTCCTTCCTTGTCTTGTAACTACTTCTCATCTATGACTTTGAAACCCATCAATTTAAACTTGGTTCTTATTCCAGTGAGCTAATCCCCTTTCATAAACCATGCTCAAGCGCCGAGGTAATTTGCACATCGTTTAAAGAGTATTTGCTTTGAAATCTTCACCTCAAGCCCTTTTGTATATCCTTTCTCTCTAAAGATTTGTAGTATTTGTTTTGTTCTCTGAGGTATAAAAGACCTGGATAAACTTTATTCCTGTTGTTTCAAGATTAGTTAACTAAAATGCATATTAATTCATCAGGGATGGGAATAAATCTCAGTAAAGATGATCACGCATGAGCCCCTGGGAATAGCAAAGTACAAAACCGTCAGTCTTCAAATCTCCTTGGACTTCCTCAAAGGAGTACTGGGGGATTTAAATTTCTAGAATATGTCTACAAATGTAATTTCTTTGTTGTGGAGAACAGGAGCTCTACCGATTATTTCTCCCCAGAAAATTGATTCTAATTTATATTTGAACAAAAATTAAGCTGTCTACAAAGTAGTTCTTCAAGAAGACAGAGAGAAAGTATGACGGGAAAGATAATTCCATACTAAACATTCTATACCTGATATGCTACTGATCTTATTTTGTTTATTTATTGCTTGTTTGTTTGATATTTATTTATGTTCTTTTTTCAAATCCCAAAATGAAGCTCAGCAGCAGGGCACCCATTTCTTTTCCTCTACAAACAGGTAAAATTAGGCAAGACTTTACAAAATCGAAAGTAGACACATGTAGGTACATACAGTTCAATGTTATTTTCACGTTTATAAACTCATATGTTACCATTTCATTAAATAATACTGATTTCTATGGCACCAGTACTTGAGAGAATATTAAAAATTTTCCCCTTATTCTTTCTTCAACCGAAAACTTCTAGCACTTATGTGCTTATCTGGAAATGACCGAGTAGCGTAGAATGTAATAAATCACACTTACGGAGTCACAGCCACTGACAGTCTTGTTCCACTTCCCTTCTTTACAAGTGCAGGAATAGATGCTTCCCCAGTCCTCAGGGTGCCAAACTTTGCACCATTAGGAAAATCTGCAAGTGGCTTGATTTATCTTCCTCACTCAGTTAGCTAAGACCCAACTAAGTAAAACTCAGCAGGAATGAATTCGACTTGTTAAACTTTTTTAAATTGGAAGATGCAACAATTACAACTTTCCTTCTCTGCTTCTTGAGTTTCCATTGGAAGTGAAGCCCCTAGTGAAAAAATATTTAGATGAGATCCCAAATTATAGGCGCATGGCTGATGATGCTGACTCTTGAGTTTTCATTATACGCAGAGGGTTGTCTGCTGTTTGCAATTAATCCAGGCACAATCCTCTTGGTACTTTGGGAGGAATGTGGAAGGCAGAGCCATTTTATAAGTTGTAAACTCCTAAATTACCCTAAATTAGAGACACTATTAATCGGACACTTAAAGATAGGATCTGCCTATTGTGTAGGCTCATCTTCCCCTGATGGAGAAATCAATTAAATATTTAGGATGTAGAATACCTTCCAGGTTGGATAATGCATTTCATTTAAATTATGGTCCTCCAATCCAAAACATTCAAGGGGATCTTAACGGATGGAAGCACATTACTGTCTCTTGGAGTGGGCACATTAACACTTTAAAAATGAATGTGCTTCCCACGATTTCCTATTTGTTCCACCAGCTGCCTGTTGATGTGCCAAATAAACAGTTTAAAGATAAGTATGTAAAAGATGCATGTGTAACGTACTGTGTGATGAGGTGCACCCTTATAGGAAGAGTCTACAATGATGTCCCTATCAGATTTACTTTTCTCCATGCCTCAGCAACTCTAAATGAGAGAGGTCATTTGATCATGGGACAGATGGAGAGAAATATACAAGTGAGATAATTTAAACCCTCACAAAGGTTCTATTTATAATTATTCGAT
Organism: Microtus pennsylvanicus; assembly: GCF_037038515.1. NCBI lineage: Eukaryota > Metazoa > Chordata > Mammalia > Rodentia > Cricetidae > Microtus > Microtus pennsylvanicus. The sequence continues at coordinate 33,725,448 of NC_134587.1, read as the reverse complement.
ATAATTCTAATTGTTTATCATGTCTTCTAATAATTTATCACCATAAATAAGTAATAAGTGATCGCTGTCAGAAAATTCTGGGACAATAGGATAGAAGTTGCGACAAGCTTAGCCATTTTCATTGAATAACTGGTGACATGAATAGAATCTTTTGATTCTCATTCGTGGATTACTGCTATGTCTCATTGTGAATGAATGGTATTGTAAGAACAAAATGATCATGTCCTCCACAGCAAAGAAACGCTGTATAGAAATAGTTTGAAATGCTTCCTAGCTCTAGGTTATAAACCAAGTATAAAAGAGCCCTCTCTTTTAATCCTCTCAATTATTATATGAGGTATGATTATTAACCCCCTTTTATTTATTAGGTATCACCAACACACTGAAGTGTCATTAATGCTCACAGAGTTACACCAAGGAATAAAGAATGATTTTGAAACCAAGCCATCCAGCTTCACATCTTAGGGCGACCATCTTGTCCCATGGTACTCCTGACAAGCGGGAGAGGCTGAGGTGCGCAGTTTACCGCGCCTCCCAGCTTTAACTCACTCTCTCAATCTCGCGTAGACTTTCTTTTGTAGTTTTTTAAAACTACAAAATAATAGTGCCTACCTCACAGAGTTTTTAGAAGCACAAATTAGCTTACATAATTTATAGGACGGTGTGATGCAATAAATGTTAATAATAGCATTAATACAAGTATGATGTATTCTCCTATACTATTTTGAAAAATACTCATAATTTGGTTAGGAAAACGCTATCATAAAGATAAATGATTAAAATCTCCATAAATTACCATATTTTCAAAAAATGACTTTGGGATTTTGGAGGCAAAGTTTATTGAGTGCCTTACTAAAGGCTAAACTTCTTGATAGACGTTATATGTCTACCTGCATTCATTTTCCATCTACAAAGTCTTGATTCCCAATTCATGACATATTTTTACATAAATAAATCATGTTAGTATACTAAGTTAAAACAAATTTAGCCAATCAGGAAAAATAACAGTGAAGACAGGGATCACATTTTTTGTTCTAGGGCAAAGCCCTTCAAGACAAATCTGATAGAATGGATTCTTCTTTGTAGAAGCCATGTTTCATGAGAGAGCAGAAAAACTGGCTTACTAGCATAATTATGTAACTTAGATTATCATATTTTGGGTGCAAGGCTTCAGAAATAAAATATGGAGTTACACAGTTCAATGAAACTGTGGGAATTTAACCGAACGGGAATTGTTTATTAGCATTTTGATGAGAGGTAAATAAAGAAAGGGAAGCAAATTGATCTTTTCAAAGTAAGGTGGAAAGAATGCTCAGTAGGCTTCCTACGTAATCACTGTCATTGGGAAGCTCAAGGACTCTTATTTGCTAGTAATTGATACCTACTCTTCAGTCTGAAGTATAGAAGACAACTGGTGCTTTTAGGGATTGTCAAGGAGGGAACTAGTCTTGGGTTTTTCACAGCTGAGCTAAGTGCATAGTAAATCAGGGTAGAATCACACACAGATACCATTGCTTGTAATATTTGGGAAGCTATGCAGATAATAATATATGAATCCAATATTTAAATCAACCATCAACGTGAATTACTTGGCTAGGAAGGGTCCCTGACTAGCATTCTGCTGGTGTCTACTTAGTGTTGCTTGCTGCGTACACATTTTGAGGCTAATGACTTGGTATTGGATAACCTATTAAGGGCGTCATCGCTGGAGAAGACTGATTCTCCCTCTCTCGGTAGTCGTTAATTGCCACTCTCCATATGGGTATAGACCCATGTGATTTCTCTTACTCACACTGGCATGTCAACTGCCGCTGTCATTGTTTAGGCAAGCTTATTGTTGAGATTTTTATTGGTACGGCTTCCCTGTGCTATATAGAGGACACAATCTTGCAGAGTTCCTGGGTCTCTGACTTACAATTATTCACCTTCCTCTTCCACGATGTTTGGTGTACCCTGAGCCTTCGAGGCACTGTTGTGTGTAGGTACATAAATTTGATATTGGTTCCCCATGGTCAGTTGTTCTCTGCATCGTTGCTGAAGACACTATGCACTCCTGAGACCATCTGGGTCTGCCTTTGACAAGTCACCATCCTGAGGAGTAGCTTTCGCAGTGGAAGATGTGGAAGCTGCCGAAGGAGAAAAGCCATCAATAGTCCTCTGCAGCTATGACACCTGCAAACCACAACGATGGCAGGCATGGAAACACATCCTCCAAAAGGGCAATAGTGGCACGCGTATCCTGGTGATAAGCAAAGGTGCACTCAACAGGATGGAATTCTTTCTCTATTGTTATTATTACTATTATGTTTATTAAGCCCTGCATTTTTCTCTTCTCCCCTCCCTACCACTCCCCAGGATGAAATTCTTGTCTGCAGTAGAAGCCTAGATAAATACTGTGCTAGTTAGGCTATAGGATCTAGAGGAATCCCCACTATCACCACTTCTCCCAAAGCAATATAATCTCAAATTGTGTTTTAAATACATATTATCATACTGTAGATAAGTGTGGCTCTCACCCCTCATCAAAGAAGACTCTTTTTGTGGGAGACAGAGACCATTACAGAAAACCACAACTGCATATTTTAAAGAAAAAATTGCAGAAATATAGCTAATACAGTGGCAATTTAATTAAAGAAAGTAGAAAATGTTTAAGATTATCATAAATTAAATATTTTTGAATTTTTCCATTGTCTTAACACATTAAAATAAGTTTGGAAACAATATGATACAAAACAGCAAAGTGATATAGCAAAATACACTTCCATAAAGTAAAAGAATTTTCTTCCTACATGGAAAATAATTTTGATCAAGTTTTATATATTACCAATGCTAAATAAAATGTAAACAGCATATGTACTGTGAATATTTTGAAATACACAGAATATATCTTCATTCTATTATTCAAACACTATATCAAATTCATTCTTATTTTCAGAAAAGGGAATTCATACAGCGAGTTTTAGGATCTGGGATAAAGAGTTTACCTCGTAATGCACACTGAGTTTAGACGTTCTACATTTATTTCTCTATTTTTGCCTTTTAGTTTTGTTCATTATTATGTATAATTAATCATATAGTTGGATGATTTTATATGTGTGTTTTGAAAAATAAAGAGAGATGATATATATATGCACATGTATATATAGCACATAAAAATAAAGTTTCAAGGCCATATTGGCAGATGGAAAAGGCACAAATGTCAAGAAAAGTTGATTATGAAATAAATATATAATAACAAAATTAAACTTTACCATTTATTGATTTAACAGATGGTAAGTAAAGCAGTAAAAACAAAAAAATGAAATGTAATTTGAGTTTTGAAATTAGTGAGATAATTTTGTGTACTTGATTAGAAGATGGCTAGCTACTTCTATTTTTAGAAAACTCTCACCTTTCAGTTCACAAATAATTAAAATTCTCATTTAATAAATCTTATTCTGAAATTTGAATATGATAAAATATTTTTATCCTAATATAAAATTTACTCTTAGATTAACATTCAAAAATAAAAATTTATTTTCCATGTATTTTGCATTGTTAATAAATTTGTATTATTAACATTTATATTCTTAACATGAAAATCTACATTTTACTATATATGAAATATCTCACAAAATGCAAAATAAGAAATTATCAGCTATATTAAAATAAAAATATTTTAAAGCCTAGATGCAAAAGCTGAATAGAATGTAATAAAGCTTAAAAATTACAAAAAATTAAATAAAATTCTCCAGGTAACTTACCCATTAAAATACCATTCCTTTCCATTATTTTTCTTTTACTGGAAAATAATGAAATGCATATGCAACTAAAGAAATATTTAGAGGCACATGCATAGCATGTTAAATTTTAATATGAAAAAAGTAGACTAATGCTGCACTTAAACCAAATATGTAGTTTAAAATTTTAAGTTTAGCTTTATTTTTTGCCATGATGGGTGTTTTGTTTGCAAGTGTGTCTGCGCACCACATGCTGGGCTGGTATCCATGGGAGCCAAAAGAGAAGCTCAGTGCCCTGCAACTGCAGCTCCAGGCAGCTGAAGCCACCATGTGGGTGCTGCATCCCCTGGAAGATCAGTAATAGGGCATCTTCTGTGCTGAGTCGTCTTTCCAGCCCTACCAAATGTGTTTTTAAAAAGCTAAATACTTAAACTCTGAAGTGAGAATGATAAAATTAAGAGGAACCATTCAAGTAAAAAATATATTACTGAATTGAGAAATATTTCTTTGGAAAATAAATAATCTTATTAAGAATTAATCTCCATATATGTGACAGTTGTGTAGCTTAATCTTCTTGTGGGATTTCTAACAGTGGGAGCATGGACTGTCCATGACTCTCTTACTAGCTCTTGGAACCCTATTCCTCATACTGGATTGCCTTTACCAGCCTTAATACATGGGGACGTGCTTAGTCTTACTGCAGCTTGATATACCATGTTTTGTTGATATCCATGGGAAACCTGCCCTTTCCTAGTAATAGAAAAGTGGATTGGGGGATGAGAATACAGGGAAGTTAGGGGAGAGACTTGGAGGAGAGGAGGGAGGGAAAACTGTAGCCAGAATGTAAAATAAAAAATTATTTTAAAAAAAGAATTAAATTAAAACAACTCTGAAAAGAACCTAAGTTAAAAGAGCCTAAACAAACCAGGTACAGATGAGATCAAACTTCAAGCAAACTATTTAAAAGTTTTCTTTTTTTCTGATAGCTTGGAAAATGACCAAAACAACATAGACAAGTTCGAATATCTGAATATGTGCCAAAATCTGCCACAAAAATTACAAGAACAAAAGTGTATTAGTGAGTGATGTCAGTCTTCTGAAGAACAGCCCAGTTTTATACCATCTCAAAGCATGCAAATAACATGAGAGAAATGTTTAAATGTACGAAGACCTAAAACACACAGCAACAGAGAGTGCTAGCCACTACTGCAGCTCAATGTGGGCAGAACAGTCCAGTGTGACCAGAGCTTCAATCCTGCAGTGCAAGCTCAGCAAAGAGAGTTCTACAGGTCAGTTCACTGATCTTTGGAGCACTGCAGACTATGTGTCTAGGGAGTCACATGGAATGGACAGACCCCTGTGGAAAGGCGAGTGATTGTAAGCCATGGAAAAGAAATCTAAACACTTTTCGTGCCCTGGCAGTTGAAAATGCTAACCTTGGGTAACTGGTCCCAAACTGTACAAAAAGTGCAAACTGAGCACACAGTGAGGAGCAAGCCAGTAAGTAGTGTTCTTTGATGTTGGCTTCTGTTCCAGTTCCTGTCTCGAGGTTCCTGTCTTGAGTCCCTCAGTGATGGAGTGAGTCCTGAGAGTTAGAAGATGAAGTAAGCTCTTTTCCCCTAGTGGTTTTCTGGGTCATTGAATTTTATCACAGCAATATAAACCCTAAATGATGTAGATGGATGGAGAGATGGGTTGACAGATCGATAACATCAAAGGGGATTGATTTACACAGCTGTTCAGGCTCACTAAACACTTCTGGAGACCACAGGATAGGTAGGCAGAATGCGAAGATAGACGGCAAGCAAGAACGCCATAGACATCAATGGTTGAAGGTCAGCAATGAACAGTCAGAAAAGGCTGGAAGAATCTCTAAACTCAAAGAACTTCTGCGTCCTCAGAGAGCTCATCTGGCTGACCATAAAATAATCTCTGCTGATTAATTTAAAGTCAGCCGATTAGAGACTTTCATTGCCTCTCACAATCCCTTCACAGCATCCCCTACATTAGCGCGTGATAGAATGGCTCGGGTCTGTAGTTTTGCCTACCTAGAATCACACATTAAAAAGCCATCAGAGCGCAGCCATGTGCCAGTGTCAGACAGCTGTCGGGTGGCCGAGCTGAAGCTGAGATCAGTCCTCCACAGCAAACCTATCAGACATGCATAGGCTTCATTCTCCTTGTCTTGAAGACACCTCCAACAGCAAAATTTTTAACCATTTCTCACCCTCTTAACAATAATTTAAATGTGATGCAATGCCTGCAAATTTGATTGAACTTTAATGGAGACTGTGCATGTAGTTTTGACTTGGGGAGCCTTATGATAGAGGAGATAAGAATGACGAGACTTTCCAGAGGTTAGGGAAAGTGGACATTTTCCTAGAAAAGCCAGGTCTTCTAATGCCAGAATAGACTAACCTACCTAATTCATTAAAGTCAATACTTAAGAGAAGCAAGGTCCATGATTATTTATTTATTCCATATTATTTATTGAGTAGTAATTTGGGAGATATAGTTTGATCAAAATGAAGAATAGAGTGCAATATGATACAGTAGAACGTGGACTCTAAACCTGAGCAAGAACAAACTACATTAAGGGTTGATGACATTCAATATCATAACCTAAAAGAAAATTTTATGAGCATGGCAAATAGTACCTCGAAAAGCACACATAAATAAATAAACCAACTCAGTGTATTGATGTCATCTTGGAAGAAGTATGATTACTCTTGCCAGACAAGTTATTTATGTTTCTAAGTATAAACGAGAAATTTCTATGACAATTTCTAGTCAAGACAACTTCTGTTCCAGTGGAAATGATGTCACCAAGCCTAGTTCTGCCTCTTCACTTGCTGATAGTCAAAACATCTCAAAACGTTTGTGTTGCAGGATGATGGCATATCCAGAGATTGCTATTACAGGCTACACTTCATAACATGCCTTCGTTCCTCCTCACAGAGTCAGGGTACCAAAATCTATAGCTATTCTTTAGATTCCTATATCCACTTCAAGCTTTTTTTTATTATTTTTTATTAGAAAAAATTGCTTTACATTATGATAAACTTTGTATAATAAAATATTTATAATAGCAGGCTTTTATTTTACACTCTAAAATATCTTATTAATACTCTTCCTTTAGTTATATAAATCATTTAATCCTTAATTTGAAACTGAGTGCCTTTGGCCTCCCGCTCCTTGATGCCCCTGCCTGCTACCCATTGCTATTTTTTTTCTTCATCTGTGTTCTCTTCCTAATCAGCTGCCTTTTGCTCTTTTGTTGTTGTTGCTGCTGCTGATGTTATTGTCGCAGTTTTTGTAGTTTCCCAAACGGGTTTTAAAATACACTTTATGGGAAACTAAATAAAATATCCGAGCTGAAAGGAGCAAGGAGAAAGAAGGCAAGTGTTGGTCTCTTTTACATTGCTGTCTGCCGGTGGCCCTCCTTCCTGAGGTGAACTAAACTCTGTCACATCTACTAAGATAATCGAATCATACCAAAATGAAAATTTGGGCAATAAGATAACTTTGGGCATTAATTCCCGGACTCTTGACTTTTAAGTGATCCACATATAAACCGGTGACCACCAAGTCCACGTAAGCAGCATATGTATGATTTCTCAATATTACTGCTGCTGTGTTTTCACTCCCTGTTTGTCGTTATTCTAGCAGAAACGTAATGCAATTATGTTTTCCCAGCTTAAAAATAAAGACCAATTTGCTACGTATTACAGAATACCACAAAATTCCACCCCCTCTCTCTTTCTCTCCCTCTCCGTCTCCCTCCCTCCCCTCGCTTTCTCTCCCTCTCACACACACACACTTTTGCCATGGTGCATACGTGGAAGTCAGAGAACAACTTGTAGGTAATTGGTTCTCTCCTTCCACCATGTTGATTCTGGGAATGGAATTCACATCCTTAGGCTAGGTGGCAACCAGCTACACCCACTGGGCCATCTTTCTAGCCTGTAAATGTTTAAAGAATTCTCTTTTAAATGCTAATCATGGGACACAATTAAAAATGCTTTGTTTTCAATTTTGCCTCTTCTGCTGTGGCAATCCATAAAGATGAACAAAAGACCACTTTTTTTACATTAATGTAATGTGATATTCATAATTAGCTTTACTCCGCCACCTACCTGTGTGGAGGTCTGTAAGCTCAAATCCCATCATTCATACAGTTTTCTTCCCCAAAGAAGATGGAAAGTCTAGTCCCTTTCTGTGGCTGAGAACTTCCGGTCTGTCTTAAAAAACCTCCCAGATTCCACAGGGTTTGTGAGTCAATAAAACAGGTCCTTAAAGAGTGATGATTTAATGTGGAAACCAAGATATTAATTTAAGTCCTTTCATTCCAAATGTTTTGCCTTGGTCTCCCTAGTGGGAGAGCGTGGGTACGGGTGAGGCTAGGACTTGACTGGTCCTCACACACTAGGAAGGTAGCTTAGATCAGAAATTTTATTTTGATTGGCTGTTGTGCTTCCAGCCTGCTACAGTTCCCTTCTTCCACATAGGAGGGTGAATTATTTGGGCCAAACAATACAATGTGGTTTGGAAACAATTGGCTTTTATGGGCACAATCTTATTCTTTCCATCTCTATTTTTTTAAATGTGAAAATCAAGCCAAGGTTTTTTTTTTTCTTTTCCTTTTTTTTTTTTTGTCCAAAACTATGCAATTTCCCCAAATCCATAAAAAAAGACAGCTTGGTTTGTTTGTGTGTGTGTTCATGTGTACATGCGTGCGCGCACGTGTGTGTATGTGTGTGTGTGTGTGTGCTTCAATTCTAGCTTATGAAGGAAAAGAGCTGGTTGTCTAAACCCAGCATATTTATTTGGGCACGCATGCATGCTCTGTGTTTTGAGCACAGCGCATGACAGCCTTAGCCTTCCAGTTTAACTCCTCAAGGCCTCTCATCCTGCTCAGATACACGTATGTCAGGCACACTCAGGAGCAAAGCAGGTAGCTAAGGGAGGCACGGTTTGGCTCTTCCATCTTCTCTTCTGTGCTCACCATCGCAAATGGAAGTAATTTGCATCGTGCACCTACCCTGAAGGGGTTGTCTGTCCTGACTCTTTTACATATCCGAGAAGTTTCTTTGTCAGACTCACACTCTCCGATGCCAGATGGCTGATGCCACCCAGCAGGACCATATTCTGAGTAAGGAAGACCAGTTTAGCAGGTAGATGAGGCAACTGTTATAATTGCTACATTTCTGGAATCAGTAGTGGCAAAATGTATTTCTCATCACGAATTCATTCGAAACACAAAAATGACAAAAATTGGTATGGCTTTTCTTTTGCTGTAAGAATTGGGCACAGCTGCTCCCTTACAACTATTAAGAGGGAAAGGAGAGATACTAGCAGGCTTTATTTTTCATGCTTGTCAGATTCTCTTTTTAAAGGGCTAAGTAGTACACAGGTCAGTGGTCTCAAGCTACTTGTTCTTGCTGCCATCATCAGTATTTTGTTCCTTTGTAGTCGAACACAAGACGGGGAAACTTCTGTTTCCTTCTCCAGGTCTGGGGAAAAGGTATCTGAAAACTTGAAATGAAAACAATCCATTTTCTTCAGTTGCCCTGTGTGGTTTCTTAGTTCCTGTACTTGGTGTGATGACTCTATGCTGTGTCTAAAATGAGTGGAAGAAAATGTTAAACTTCTAACTATATATGTGGTGGTATTTTAAACACTTGTCAGAATTTCAAGTGTTTGTTCCTTTCCAGAAAATTAAAATGCATTAGATCACAAAAGTAACGTGGTTGCCTGTTTATACGACTGCTAGGGAATTGTCGACACAATAATATCACAAATTAGTGCCAATATCACAAAATAGTGATTCTCATCAGATTGAAAGTTGGTGAAATAAACCTAGGTATGCCAAACTTCGTCCTTGTTTAACACAGTCCAGGTTAGACACCTCCCGGATGAGACTTGTGCATCACGGACAACACAGACATAATAATTAAATTAGACTTATAGATCTTCCAGGCTCCACAAATCCTATAGACACAAGTACTTTAAAAGAAGAACAAGATTTTCATACAAAAATATGAATTATACAATAGTTGCACCGAGTCTTTATTGCTCATGTACACGAGGTTCAGAGCCATAATGACGATATTCGGCACTTAAGTGATTATGCTGTCAAATTACTGCAAAATTATTTGCACTGTACAACCATTGTTTCTTCTTCTATTGCATAGATATGAGCTCAGTTCGTCTGTCTCTGTCATTAAAGTCCTAGTTTGTCGCCATAAATATCTGGTCTTTAATGATGGTTTGGGTATGTTTGTTGTGATTCAAGTTCATGTTGATTGGACCTTTGCTTCCTAAAACTGGGAACTGAGATAGAAGGAAAATTCAATCTGCCTTGTGTTGTCTCGGCTACTTACACATTATGTCATCACGTCAACTACTTTGTAGTTTACATTTTAATTGTATACACACTGAAGATTACCTAACGAAAGTTTCTGTCTTATTCATTCTATTTAAAGAATATTCTTACTAAAACTAGAGTGGCATTGTATGTTGATTGTTTGCCTTTAGAAATGTAAACATAAATAATGTTACATGGTCTCTGCTAATATACATACATACATAAAAAATAATCTGGAGAATCACTGCTAAAACTGAAAATCATTTGAAACAAAGGCTTAAATTTGGTTTTGAGAACTGGTCTCACAGTGTCAAAAACCTCTGAGAAGTAGGTGTTGCCATTTTTCCTCCACACCAGATGGTGTTCCTTGACTCTGCCTTGCTTATATTCATAATTGTTTGTATAGCTTTAGAGTTAAGTCTTGAGGATTATAATACAATATAGCCTACCAGCATTGGGTTCCTTGTGTGTGTGTGTGTGTGTTTACAATAAAAATATGCATAAATATGCATTCTTTTGACTTTAGATGAGTGTTGAGGGAAACTTAGTTATCTTCATCCTGGGAGAACGGCATACAAGCGAACTTACTTGTCTAACCAACCCATTAAATAGTCAAGTCAATTAAGTAGATAGAATTAAAAAGTTAAGTCAAGCCCCAAATTAATCCAATGAAATGAGTGTGTGTCTCCTCAACTTCGTTCCCCAGAACGAAGTTATGGTTTGAGGAATACACAGTAAACCAAACAGGACTATGCTCTCTCTTCTCTATTCTCTGCCAACAGTCTGGACACACCTCTTGGAAACTAATGTCGTTCTCTGTGGGTTCTCATAAATGAACTATTGTTTAGTAGTAAAGATGGGCGAATAAGCACTGTCATCTTGACATAAGAAAGTGTTCTGGGTACAGAAAGCTAACGTTATGAATTGCAAATGCCAGAACTTGGAAATATTTAGTTTGCCCATTTGCTCTCTCAGATGTATTTTCGAGATGGATATAAATACAGTGATAAAGGTTGTCCTGCTTGCATTTCTGTGGCTGTGATAAAATATTCAGTATAAAAACAACTTCTGGGAGATAGGACTTGTTCGACTTACATTTTTGGTTACAGTCCGTCAGTGCAGGCAAGTCAAACCAGAAGGAACCTGAAGCAGCTGAACATACTCACTGTAGGATTGATCAAGAATGAATGCATACTTACTTGAGCACAGCTCACTTTATCGCTTTCTATACTGTCCTTGATACAAGCCCTGAGAGTGGTATCACCCACTTTTATTCTTGGTCTTATCACAGCAGTTAACATTATTAAGAAAAAAATACCCTATAGACAGACAGACCCACAGACCAACGTGATCTAGATAAGACCTCATTGAGATGCTATTCCAAGATAATTCTCCATAGTGTCCAGTTGCCAATTAAAACCAATCATACAAGACAACTGCCATGTGTGAACATTTAAAGGGGCCATGCTACCAGAAGAAATAAAATACATTTGGAAATAAAAATATTAAACTCAGCAATCTAATGATGGCAGAAAAATAAAGTGTAGCTTATGCAAATTGCTGTATTGACTGGACATACGGCTAGAGTTAAGACAGTATCTTCTCCCGAAAATTGTAAGCCAACCTCTGAGCTGAGTCAGGCTTCCTGTTCTGCTGTAGAACTCCCCCATGGCTCCTGGAGCCAGTTCTTTTTAAGACATGACACCCAGAAACTCTGTGTTATTTTTTTTTCTCATGACTGTGACAAGGTGTCTCATAAAAGCAACTTAAGAAAGGAAGGTTTGCTTTGGGTCCCGGTTTTTAAAGGCACACAACACAGTCAGTCATGCCAGTAAGGCAGCCAGGCAGAAGCAGGAGACATCTGTTCACATTACATCTATGGTCAGAAAGTAAAGAGAAATAAATGCTGGCACTCAGTTTACCCGCTCATTCTTCCCTTTTCATTCAACCCACAACTCCAGCCCTTGGGGTTGTATTGCCTGTGTTCAGGTGAGTCTTATCTCCTTACTTAAACTGTTTGAAACATGCTCACACACAGGCCAAGAGGTAATAGCTTGGTGATTCCAAATTCAGTTAAACTGGAAAGAAGGCTAAATCTCCCAGTCGGGCTTTAAACTGAACTGATGGACAGGGTGCCATCACCGTCGTGTGGCTATTGGGCACTGGCAAGATAGATGAATGTAAACTGAAATGTACTGTAAGTAGAGCATATATACCTGACTTAAAATTCATAGTACAGGAAAAAGAATATGAAATGTTTCAAAGATTTAAAATTGATTATACAAGGAAATAGAACAAATTAAAGAAAATGTAATATAAAATTAGTTCCAACATTTTTTTACTTTTTATTGTTGCTATTAAAGCATTTTTCAATTATATATGCGGTTCACATTGGATTTCCCATGCACACTGTTGGTCTTGGATTTCTGTAACCTCTGCCACAAACTGAGATGTTCTCTCTAAGAATTAGTTTCTCTTTCTCTCTCCCCCTCCCTTCTCTCTCCTTCCTTAGCCCCTTAATTGTAAAGAGATTCTACTTATTGTCATCATAACTTTTGTATTTATAATCATTAGTTATAAAAAGACTGTCTATAATTTTTAACCTGAATCTTCTTGTCAATAAGTACACATGGAATGATTTTGATATATCTTTGTAGGTGTATAAATCAGATATTTAATGAGATTTTTGAAAACTGAATTCTATTAGTCTGTAAATAAAAGAAAAGAAAATGATTTTGTATTCATATCTATAAATATGCAAACATGGAAGTGTGCCACAACTATTTCTACATGTTCAAGTTTTGAAGAGAAGGCTTTGATGAGGCAGAATTTGCTTATTTTCTCAGACAGATTGTGGATATG